>NW_020954599.1:23324017-23377563 GCF_900497805.2 Vombatus ursinus
AGATAGATAGATAGATAGATAGATAGATAGATAGATAGATAGATAGAGGGCACAGGGTGAGTTGAAGATGAAGGGTGATATATGTAGAACAAAATTAAGAGGTGAGAGAGGATTGTAGGGCGAGAAGGAGAAAGGGAGAGGTAGAATGGGGTAAATTATCTCACATAAAACAGACCAAAAAGGCTTTTATAGTGAAGGTGAAGTGGGGGAAGGTGAGAGGAAATGAGTGAATCTTATTCTCATTGAATTTAACTTAAGGATGGAATAACATAGACACTCAATTGGTTATGGAAATCTATCTTACCCTACAGGAAAATAGGGGCAGAAGGGGACAAGAAACTAGGGGGATGATAGTGAGGAAGGCAGATTGGGGGAAAAGGTTAATCAGAAGCAAACACTCCTAAGGTAGGACAGGGTTAAAAGAGAGAATAGAATAAATGGGGGGCAGGATAGGATGAAGGGAAATATACTTAGTTTTTCACAACATGACTACTATGGAAGTGCTTTGCATGACTACACATGTATAACCTGTATCGAATTGTTTACCTGCTCAATGAAGATGGGTGGGGAGGGAAGAAGGGAGAAAATTTGGAACCCAAAGTTTAAAAAAAATGTTAAAAAAATTGTTTTCACATGCAACCTAGAAATAAGATATACAGAAAATGGGGTATAGAAATCTATCCTGATCTACAGGAAAATTAAAGCAGAAGGGGATAAGAGAAGGGAAGAGAGATAGAAGGGAGGGCAGATTAGGGGAAGGAGTATTCAAAATACATGTCATCTTGGGGTTGGGGGAGAGACGAGATGGAGAGAAAATTTGGAACTCAAAATCTTATGGAAGTGAATGTTGAAAACTAAAAGTAAATGAATGAATATTTTAAAAAATTAAATAAAAATAAAAATAAAAGAAATTACTTGTCTAAGGTTGCATGGCTTTCAAGATCTAGAGTTAGAATATGAATCCAAATTCCTCTGATTGCAAAGATAGTGCTTTCTTTAATAAAATGGCTAAAACTTCTAAATCCGTATGTTCACCATAGACAGCTGGAGAAATAGTATTTATTTTTTAAATATTGAGAATGTTTTAATATGTTACAGATTAATCAGAATAATAGAATAGTAGAAGTGAAATTAATTTTAAACATGATCAAATACTACCTATCATGTTCATCAAGTTTCCATACTTTTTTGATTATTTTATGCATCCTAAAATGAAGTTGTTTTTATTGTAACCATAATTAAATCTTGGGTATTGCATTCACACTCTCTATTTGTCATGTATTTTGTCATAAATTATCACCATGCATTATTGTAAATTTAGAAAGTATAACATCTGATGAATCTTCGATAAGTAGAGGAAGTTGTTTCCTTAGAAATGAATCCCTCTTTTTTGTTTATTTTTATGATTCTTAGAACTGAGTAAGAATCTGGAGTAATTATAGTAGAATTTTGTAGATTTTCCCTGTGTAATGATTTTAAAATATTTGAAGATTAAATTAATTAGTAGGGGCATCAGCTAATGAATTAAGGGAAAATAACATATTCTATAAAGAAGTAGAAGAAGAAGAAGAGTAACAACAACAACAACTACAACAACTACAACAACAACAACAGCAATAACAACAACAACAAGACAAAGAGAAGGAGGAGGAGGAGGAGGAGGAGGAGGAAAAGGAGAATTTTATTAAAAAAAATGTGGTAAGACAATTATTGTGAGAATTTTTATGTTTATGTAGCATAAACAATATAGATAGTTCAGGTTTTCTGATAAGGCCTTTTTTAAGGTTTTTTTTTTTTAATTTTTCTTTGAAACAATCTCTTTCAGTGTTATGTATGGAAACCTGTCAAATATAAGCAAATGAGAAAAATACCTCTTGTTTGTATCATTTTGTACACGTGAATCTATGCCTGTTATGTATGTTTGCTTTCTTTCTCTTTAATCTTATATGAAAGGTCCAAAATATAATTTTGTTCTCATTTGTTTATTTAGAATTTTTTTAACTCTTTCAGAAATAACTTTGAAGGACACATTATGCATTTTGTGGGGGAAAAGGATGTCAAAATGAGTATTTTTATTATAAAATTTAAGAAAAAATTATCAATAAACATCAATTCTTTTATGATCATATAATATTCTATATATTCAACCATTATTCTCTAAGTAGACACATTCCTAGTGCCCTGAAAACCAACTATTTGTTAGACAACCATACCTGTCTATCACTTCAAGGATTTGATGTGCTCAAAACAGAACTTGTTATGATTCTCCAAGTTCACAAACTATGGTTTACTAACCTTGACTTTTTAAAATTTTATTTGATATTGAATTATGTATGCATAAAACTTTGTATTACATATTCCAAGTAGAATAGAAAGCAAGACTAACTCTGAACATATAAATACAACTTGCTTTTATAGTGCATAAGTTGAAAATGTTGCTTAAAAGTTTTTTTTATTTCTTTCTATACATCATTTTCTTATGCATCTAAAAGCTGTTTCTCAGAAATACTATTTCTTCCATATATAAACATATATTTACATTGATACAGTGAAATTTCATTGACATAAGCACACTAAGTTTAAATTTATTAGTAATACTGAACTATGCCCACATGTTATGAATTTATTTACATAAGTCATATCCTAGTTGCATAACATAAATCATCTGAATACTTTATACATTTTATAATAAATTGCCATAATGTAATAAAATTCCAATAATATAATAAATTATTTTAAAGCAATTGATATAAAAATTGCTTTTACAGTATAAATTTATGCAAAGACTGTTGTTATATCCTGTACAGTTAAATCACTATCTTTAGTTCTCTTCTTCTTCTAAGTCATCTTCCCACCTGCCCTGCAACAAGGACATTTAAAAAAAACAAACCTTTTTGCAAATAAATTGCATTTAACCAAACATATAAAAACATGTGCAAAAATCCATGTCTCTTTTTGCATTTTCCTCTATCTCTTCTCTTTCAACGGATGTGTAGAATGCTATTTTTTTTGTCTCAAGGGGCCCTATTGAATTACTGCATTGAGCAGAATCCATATGTTCTTCAAATTTGTTTCCATTTATATATTTTTTTTGCCACATAATTTGTTTTCCCTCTTCTTACATCTTCATACAGGTCTTCCAAGGATTTTTTTCTTTTCTTTTCATTTTTCTTTGAAAAAAATTCCTTTCCATGTTATGTACGGAACAATCATATTCTATATAAAAATACAATTGACCTTGCAATCTCCAAGTGATGAATATATATATATATATATATATATATATATATATATATATAGTTTCTAGTTCTTTGCTACAAGAAAAAAGAGTTGCTATACGTGTGTGCGTGTGTGTGTGTGTGTGCATACGCATGTATGAAAATGGACTGGTCCTTTCCCCATTACCCCTTTTTTATGAGATCTTCGGGATATAGGGCAAAGAGTGACATTTTTGAGGACAAAGGGTATGCTCAATTTTGAAACTTTTTGGCAAACATTCCTAATTACTTTTCAAAGTGACAGGACCAATTCACAGCTCCGCCAAACAGTGCACTGATGTCCTTGTTTTCCTAGAATCTTTCCGACATTTGCAACCTTCCCTTTTTATCCACACTTTGTTCACCCTGAGGCACTATTTTATTTCTTTTTGGGGTGAAAATCATGAGAGCTCAGAATTTCCTGACCTACTCTTCCATCTTTCCAGAATGCTCCTTCCTATTTTCCTTTTTTTTTAAACTGGCAGTGATCATCTTTAGGAGTCTGATAGTGGAACCTCAAGGTTAATTCAATGCCCATTCTCTAGTTACTAGAGATTATTTTTATGACTATTGATTGCTTGGACTTCTTTAAGAACTGTCAATTCACATCCTTTGATCATTTATCTAGTGAAAAATGGATGGTTTTCTTAAGTATTTAAATTAGTACCATATATTTCCATACATGTGTTAGATACAAGATCTTTACTAAATTGTTTTGCTTAAAAAATAACACATATTTTCACACTGAATTGGTTCCTTTCTTATTTTAACTGGATGAGTTTTATTTGTGCAAAACTTTCCAATATTGTGTAATGAAAATTGTCCATTTTATCCACCTCATCCTCTCTATCCCTTCTCTGATGAAGGTCAATTTCCCTCTCCATGAACAAGAAAGAGCTTTGTTTTATTCCTCTAATTTTTTCATGACATGGTAGCCAGGTGATACAATAAATATAGTGTCAGATCTGGAGTCAGGAAGACTCAACTTCTTGAATTCAAATCTGACATCAGACACCAGCTGTGTGACCCTGGGAAAATCACTTAACCATGTTTACCTCTGTTTCCTCATCTGTAAAAGTGAGCTGGAGAAGGGAATGGTAAACAACTTTGTTATCTTTGCCAAAAACAAACCAACAATTAGAGTCACATATTCAGAGATGACTGAAAAAATAAATTAACTAAACAAAACTGATGATTTTTTATATGAATCCATTTGGATCCTTTAGAAGTACTAGGTGGTATGTGGAGTATAATATTTTTTTTCTAAAAATAATTTCTTCTAGACTGCTTTACAGTATTTCCCCAGCATATTTTATTAAAGAGTGAGTCCTTATCTCCTTTGGGGGATTTTGGGTTTATGGAACATCATCATCTTCTTTGGGTGTTTCTGTATGTTGTGTACCTTATCCATTGTGCCGATTAACTTTCTTATTTATAAGCAGTGCATAAGAAAGGGTTATAAATCCATGTGACCAAGCAATACCACTACTAGATCTGTATCCCAAAGAGATAAAAAAGGAAAGGACCTTTATTTATAGCAACATTTAGTGGTGGTAAAAAATTGGAAATTGAGAGGGTGTCCATCATTGAAAAATCACTGAACAAATTGTATGGTTGTGATGGAATACTATTATGCTTAAAGAAATTATGAGCAGGATGCTCTCAGAAAAATATGGAAAGGCTTACATGAACTGATGCAAAGTGAAATGAGCAGAACCAGGAGAACATTGTATACAGTAACAACAATATTATATGGTCTACTATGAATAATAGCTATTCTCAGCAATTCAATGATCCAAGACAATTCTTATGATGAACTTAAAATGAAAGGTGTAGTACATCTCCAGAGAAAGAACTGGTAGAGCCTCAATGCAGGTCAAAGATACTTTTCCCTTATTATTCTTGTTGTTTTTTTTTGTCTGTGTTTTCTTTCACAAAATGACTTATATGGAAATGTGTTTTGTATGACAACACTTGTGTAACCTATGCCAAATTCTTTGCCTTTTCAATGAGGAGGGAGGAAGGGAAATACTGTGGAACTCAAAAATTGAAAGAGAACATTATTTTTTACATGTAATTGGGAAAGAATAACATATTAAATAAGATTTTTTAAAGCAGTGAATAACACTTTGGTGATAACTCTTTGTAGAATATGATAAGATCTATTGTACTAAACTTACTGCCTTCCCAGATTACTTTCATTAGGAAATTTGATCTTTTCTTGCTCCAGAAAAAAAGTCTAGATTTCTCAAATAAACTTTTGTAGTTTGCTATGGCACTGAAAAAAAATAGCTTAAGCAGTGTTATCAATTACATATGTGTGTGTATGAATATGTGTATATATATATATATCTAATCATCCAAAAGCAATGACTATATTTATACCTATTTATATGTGTATATTATGTTATATATATATATATATATATATATATATATGTTCATTTCATGAAGATTTTCTTTAGTGAAATTCATCCAATTCTCTGTATATCTTGATGGAAGAATTCCAAAATGTATTCTATATTATTTAGTTATTTTTAAAATAATTTACCTGTCTCTTTTTCTTTAGTTTTTTTTTGAGCAGGGCCATAATAGGGATAATACAAAGAAAGCTCAAAGATAATGTATTTGGGTTTATAACAATTTTGCTGGTCACATTTTGTTCAATTCATTTTAGTTGATCTTTATCTTTCTCTATGTATACTATCATATCATCTGCAAAAATAATAATTTTGTTTCTTTTAGTACACTTATTTACTCAATTATTTTATTAACTTTTTTATAGCTAGCATTTCTATATGTTATGTAATATTGGAGATATGGTAAGAAACTCTGTCCAATGTTAGTCAGGTAAGATAAATCATTGGTATTATCAGAAAGGCTTTTATTTTTGTCTCTATTGCAATGCTTGTGATTAATCTCTTCCTGAATCTACATTCTCTCTTACCTCCTACCTCAACTTTCTCTGTTCCAATTTGATCATTTTTCTATTTAGTTCAAAGTATTCCTAAAGCAAATTCATTACTTGTGTGTTTATTGAACTATTTTTGTCCAGTTCATATGAAAGTGTGGATTGTACGTAGCTTACTGATTCCATGTTTTCCTCCATATTTGTGCATATTCTCATGTACTTCAATTGTAGGAGAGAGTAAATTCTACCCCTTTTTTCACTCTTTCTAACCCAGTATATTCCTTTTTCCTTACTTTGTTTTTCTTCAGATTATCAGATTTTAACAAAATGACTTCCAGGCTCACAGTCTTATGTACTTCTACTATGGCCTTTGTAGACATAAAGCTTCCAAATGGACACATTTCTTTTTCTCCATCAGCATATAAACACTTCATCACCATATAAGTTTATCTAATTGCCCAAATACATTTATCTTTCTATGTTTTTCTTTACTCTCATGTTTATATATCAAATATCTATTTTAATAAAGTCTATTTAAAATTATATTAACCTACATATATGATTTTCAAGTAATATGTATTTTATTCATCTTTTACCTGCCAGTATTCTATTAAGAAAATATAGAATTAAAAACAACTTCTTCAATACTTAGGTTCATAGCCTAGAAAAAAATCCCACATTAGCTATGTCAAATATATACATATATATAGAGATAGATAGATAGATAGATAGATAGATAGATAGATACATAGATACATAGATACATAGATACATAGATACATAGATACATAGATAGATCCTTCATTTTATGTGATATCTTCATGAAAATGTTAGTGGCATGTTTCATCTTCATTCTTCTTGGCAGTTTTTTTTTTTAAAATTGGGTTCATCATAGTTCTCAAGTCTTTGAAAGATTTTTAAATCTAAAATATGATTATTATTTTATACATTGGTCCATGTTTCTATTCGTTTCATTATTAATAAATTGATAAAGTTCTTCCTATTTTCTCCTGAAATGAGGCATTTCATCATTGCTTAAGGGACAACAATGCAATAATATTCCATTGCATTCAAATAACACAATTTGGTCTATACCATCTTAGTTTCCTTTTTCTGGTTACCATATAAAGAGTTGCCATAAATATTTTTGAACATATAGATTATTTTTTCTTTGATTTCTGTGAAGTATAGGCCTAGTAGTAGTATAGGTAGCTCAAAGGAAATACACAATTTGGCATCTTTCTGGGCATAGTTGCAAATTGTTTTCTAGAATTACTGGAGTAATTTGCAGCTCCAAAAAATGCCCTAATGTATCTGTATTTCTACAAGTCCTCCTAATTAGCTGCTAGATATTTATCTATTATTTATTTAGATCACTTCATATATGACTGTTGATAATTTGGATTTATATTTTGCAATTTTTTTAAACCTGTCTTTCCATTTTGTTTATATTTGTCTACTGGTAATTTGTTTTATTTTACAAATTTAGGTTTGTTGATAGAAATAAAGATTTTATTTGAGAAACTATTTGCAAGTATTTTTCAGTTACCTCTTTTCCTTCTAATTTTTACTACGTTACAGATAAGAAATCTGATATCTAGAGAGGTTAAGTAATTTAAACAAAAGTATAATGCTAGTTAGTGGGAAAGCTATGATTAGAACTCAATTTTTTACATGCCCAATCTTGTCTTATTTTGAGCTCCAAAAATGTATACACTTTTGTATATGTTATTGTTACATTATTATCTTAAGCATGTATGTGGCTGAACTCCTTTGATAGATTCATTGAGATTTTTTTTTAGAGTAAAACAATCCAACATAGTATTTATCATATTAAATGTGATTATGCATAATTGTTTACTTTTTTATATAATCCAAATTGTCCATGTTAATGTGTGTGATCATGTCTATTCTTCGTTTAATTATGAGCTAGTCTTCCATATAGAAATCTAAAAAGTAATTCTGTCAATGCTCTTCTGATATCATTTTAATGATTATTGATTTGTAGTACATTTTGTGTTCTCGTATTATTTTCTCCTAGCTTTTTGAAATTTACTCTGGGGAGTTTGATTGGTATAGAACTAGGTAAGTAAATTATTAATATACTACTTCAACTTTTATTGTATTGACTCAACCTATTCAGGAAATATCAATATTTAATCATTGAGGTTTGCCTTTATTTCTGAAAAAAAGGATTTTTAATTAGATTCATAAGATTTATAAGGATCATAAATAGATTTATGAGTAGGCAAGTCTTGGAAGATGCACTCCCAAATATTGTTTAGTTTTTGTGAGTATTTTGAATACAATTTCCCTTTCTGGTTCTTTTGTTTTTGTAAGTTTAGTAGTATTTTATTTTGCTTCAGTTATATGTCAAGAAAAATTTTTGCATTCATTATTACAAGATTTTGAATTCCAAATTATTGTCCCTCCTTCCTCCCTTCCCCTCTTCCAAAAATAGTAGGCAGTTTCATGTAGTTTACACATGTGCTATCATGTAAACAAATATATATAGTATGTATATATATAGTCACAGTTTTAAAAGAAGAAACTTATAAAAAGAAAAAAATAGACAAAAATATGTTTTCATCTGCATTCAGAGTCCATCAGCTCTTTATCTAGATATGGATAGCATTTTCTTTCATGACTCCTTTGTACTTGTCTTGGATCATTGTGTTGCTGAGGACAACTGAGTCATTCATAGTTGATCATCACATAATGTTGCTAAAACTGTTTACAATGTTTTACTGGTTCTGCTCATTTCCATTTGCATCAGTTCATACAAGTGTTTCCACAATTTTCTGAAATTTGTACTGTTATCATTTCTTATTGCACAATAATATCCCATCACATTCATATACCATAGCTTGTCCTATTATTCTCAAATTGATACACATTCCCTCTATTTCCAATATTTTGCCACCGTGAAAAGGACTGCTATAAATATTTCTACACATATAGGTCCTTTTTCTTTTTTTGCGATCTCTTTGGGATACTGACCTAGTAGTGGTATTGGTGGATCAAAAGATATATACAGCTTGCCTTTTGGGCATAGCTCCAAATTGCTCTCCAGAATGGTTAGATCACTTCACAACTCCACCAATAGTGCATTAGTGCCCCAATTTTCCCATATCATCTTCAACATTTATTATTTTCCTTTTTTATCATATTATCATGACTGATAAATGTTTGGGGGTATCTCAGAGTTGATCTAATTTGTATTCTGTAATCAAAAGTGATTTAGAGCACTGCTTCACATGCTTATAGATGGCATTGATTTCTTCATCTGAAAATTTCCTGTTCATATCTTTGACCATTTATCAGGTGGGGAATGGCTTGCATTTTTATAAATTTGACTCAGTCCTCTATATATTTGACAAAAGAAGCCTTTATCAGAGACGCTTGTTGTAAAGATTGTTTCCCTGCTTTCTGCTTTCCTTGGTTGCATTGGTTTTGTTTGTACAAAAGCTTTTTAAATTTAATATGATCAAAATTATCTATTTTACATTTAATAATGCTATCTATCTTTTGTTTGGTCATGAATTCTTCTCTTCCCCATAAATCTGTAAGGTAGACAATTCTTTGCTTTTCTATTTTTTTTTTTGTTATGGTGTCACCCTTTATGTCTATATCATGAACCTATTTTGACTAGATCTTATCTTTTTAGCAAGAATGCTCATACATTCTCTATTTCTTTAATGGTTCATTTCTTTCCCTTATGATTATATTTAGTTTTTCAAATTGTTTATAAGATTTTAACTGCTTACATATTCTACATTTTCCTCTCATTTGTACTGGTAAATGGCATGTGATCCTTACTGTGATTTCTTGGTAATTTAACTCTTTCTGGATAATTGTTTACTTTGTTGTTATTATTGCTGTTTTTTTTTTTATTCTGGAAACATTTGGTTTAGAAATTCTGAAATTTTATTCTGAGGCTCCTGTCAAGAGAATTTTCTAAAGATTATTTAATTTTGTCAAGATTATTTTTTGAATTTCATTTTGCCATTTGCTTTTAATTTATTTTGGTTAGTCTTCATTTATGATTTGTTTAAATATGGGTTCTAGGTTTTTTTCATAGTTGAAATTTATAGGAAGTCCCATAATTCTTTGATTATCTTTGTCTTTAATATGGCTTCTTCTCTTCACTAAAACTACAAACACCTTATTTCAGATTTTCAACACATTTCATCTAATCTTTTTCATTAGCCTCCCAAGTAGTACTGATGGCTCTAGTCACTTTCTTTTCCAAGCTATACTCTATTCTGCTGTCAAATTGATATTCCCAAATTTAGGGAGCACACTGTCATTACCCTACTCAAAAATGTGTATTTTTCTGTTCCTCATTTAAAAACTTTGAATAATGTTGTTCTAGCCTACATTTTCCAATTTACAAATTTCAACTTCCATAAATGCAATTACACATTGTATGTTTTAACTAAAGACCTAATTGCTGTTATGCATGTATGATATTCAATTTCTCACAATTGTATCTTTACATAGGTTGTGACTTGTGTTTACAATGTTGAACCTCCATAACTCTGCTTCTCTGACCCCCGCCTCCCTTCAAGACTCAGCTCAAAAGTCAAATCCTTGCAAAATGACTTTCCTAATATCCCCAATTGCTATGGCTCTAAAATACCTTTGAAATATATATATGTGTGTGTGTGTGTGTGTGTGTGTGTGTGTGTGTGTATGTGTATGTCTGTATGTATCTTACATTTAACTATACCTAAACTTATTATATATTCCCAGGAAAGCTTGGGATTTTTTGTTTCTTTTTATCCCTAGAAACTACTAAAGTATCTAGCCTATGGCAGGCATTTAAAAAATGCACAGTGGTTGATTATAATACTTCCAATAACAAGAAGAAAATAATAAAATTTAAAATGCAGGAAATCATATCTGGATTATTTAAATCCATGAGTATGGTATATAAAATTTATCAATATGTCTATCATTAGTTTATTTTCAGTAGCAAATTTACCAAGAGTTATGACTTGTGTTTAAACCAGGAGATGGTAGTACTATAATATATACTTTTATTTTGAGTATATTGAAAATGACTGTAAGTATTCAAATCTTGGACTGTGAATTTTGATATTCCATCTTCACTTAATGTGCAAATTTTCTTAAATCTCTTATGAAAGCTCCCTATAATATTCAACTAAGTGAAGATATTTGACATACTTAATAGCTGCTTTTTCCCTGAAGATGAAAATCCAAAGTAAGCCAACTTAATTAAGAATTAATTCACTTTAAGCCACAGTCTGAATTGTTCACTTTTACTTTAATCCCGGACCAATTATTTGCATCAAAAAATAATTTGTAAGACAAGGGGGCAAATTAATTAAGATGACAAATGCAATTTTGTATTTCTCACCCTCACTCTCTATGATAATTTTGTATAATAATAAAGCACCTCATCCTCTTTAACGTAACTGTCTTTTAGCACATTTTAATTTGCTCCTCATAAAATATTTTTTCACATTTTATTAAGAATACTTCTAATACATTACGCAATGAAGGTTAAGAAGGTGTTCAAAAATGTACCAAAAAACAATTTGGGTTCCCAAAGACATTACTATGATCTTTTTCCAGTCCTTATTCCCTTTGACCTTCCCTCACAATTTATCACTGTTCACTATTCCTATATTCTTTATACTTAACTTTCTTAACTTGTATGTCACTACAACTTCCTCTGTGTGTGTCTCTATCTATTCTATTTTTCCCCTTTGCTGTTTTACATTCTCCCTCTGATTTTGACCCCGAGGATTTGAATCAAGTACAAGCTAAGAGGTAATTGGTATCTCAGAAGCTATCCAGTCTAACTTTAAATCTTTTGCCATAAAATTCTCAAAAATCCTTTTTTTAAAGATATTTTGAAAAAAGGAATCCATCATCTCACTAAATAGCCCAGTCCACTATTATGTAATTTTTTTGTATAAGAAGTTTTCTTTGATTTGAATTTAACTGTATGTAAGGAATTGTTTTACTACTTTACAACCATCATGCTACTAATCCTTCTAGATCAAATCAACAGATTTCCAATTAAAATTCCAAATGGACTTATTGAGTTTATCTCTTGAATTTCCATACAGGGGCTGGAATGTCCTAATTATTAAGTGACTGAGAATAACATTACATTACCTACTCTACTTTGATGTTTCCACATCATGCTTCAAATCTATTAAACTATGTACTCTTGACAACTTGTGCTGCCATGTGGAAAATCCCTGCTTGACTCAACCTCTAATTTCCACAACTTGTTCTGGGAGCCATAATCAAAATTATAACATCATTTTATTGCTGCCATTGTTACTGGAAAGGAAATGTCAGTCAAATTCACTCCATCTCAATTTAATATCCCCAGGACTTCCAAAACCAAAATACCATTTCTTGACCTTCAGTCTTTTGTGGGTGTTATTTCTCTTCATGAAAATATAAGTTACTTTAAGACAGGAACTTCCCCAATGCCTTGTACAATACCTAGTGTCTACTAAGTAGTTAATAAGACTTATTCATTCTTTCATCCTTAGCAACTTTGCAGATGAATAAAAGCTATGAACACCATATTTTGGTAGGAAAATTGAGAAACCAGAATCTTTTGAGAATAGTGAATACTGAAGGAAGATTAAATTTCGTCATGTGAAGTGACTAGTGATGTTTATCTCCCAAAAGACAAGAACAAACACACAAAAAACATTAAATTTTTAATATTAGAAATATTGTGTAAGAAAATTATAATATTTATCGTCTTGACAATGGTGCAGTGGGACTGATTGTTGAAAGTGGCTGTGAAGTCATACTCAGTTCAATGCAAAGAGAAAATTAACAAAAATTAGAAATGCTTTGTAAGATTGTGAATACATCAAACTTGAAGGATTAAAACCATAATGGGACAAGTATAAATTTCAATTAAACAATAGAATTATGCCATCCCTTCAACATTTCACTGGAAAAGAAGATCACAATAATCTTTAATTATTGAATTTTATAATGACTTAAAATATAAATCTACTTTACAATGATATTAAATCATTTGTTCTAATCCTCACAAGATTAATTTTAGAAAAAATGTGTTCTTTTTCCTATAAAATATACTTTGTACTTTTTTCAAAGTTAAACATGTCCATTACTGCATGAATCTCCCTTGTAATAATAAACATATAATTGATTAAATAAATTTAAAGTCAAATAAATTTTTAAAAATCCAAATAAAGAAATGAATGAATAAATAAGAACACAAGTAAATTAAGGGATATGTAAATGCATAAGTGAATGAATAAAGAGGAAAAAAATCAGTTCTGTAAACCTAATACGTGTCAATGAAGACTTACATTATGTGATTAGTTCCACCCTGTAGTCTTCACCTTTAGTATCTAGGGAGAGCTGCATTTTTTCCTTTCCTCCTTGGTGAAAGTTCATTCAATATAATAATTCATTGTATATTTTTATTGCAATTCTTCACATTGTTGTCATCAGTCACTCAGCAAAATGTTAAGAGCCTATAATGTGCCAGATATTGCCCTATGTACTCTGGATATAACAACAACAACAACAACAACAGCAGAAGCAGCAACAACAACAAAAAATGTAAAAGAGAGTTCTTGTCCTTAAGAAGCTCAAAATTTAATGAGAAAGAAAGAAATATATAACAAACAAGCTATGTTCAGGATTAAAATGAAATAAAAGAGGGAAGTCACTAGAAATGAGAACAAATTCTCATCACGAGTAAAGATCAGAACATAGGCCACAACACCAATGACTATAGCCCTTCTTAGATCATACCACCTTGGAAGCACTGAAGACTGCCAGAACTAGCCATGATGATTGCAGAAAAAAAGCGAAGCTTGGGACAGTGCCTCCTGCACTCAGGTAACAAAAGTCAACTTTATTTTTATTTAAAAGTCAAGAAATAAGTTGAAAAATGAGAAAAGAATAATAAAAAAGAAAGTGACCCTAAAAAGTTAATATGGTGAGAAAAAAGATCAAGACACAAACTTAGAAGACAATTATGCCAAAACACCTAGAAGCAAATCCATAAAGAAAATTATGAATTGGACACAAGCCCAACAAGAATTCCTGAGGTGACAATCAAAATGAATTTTACAAATCAAATAAGAAAGACAGATGGAAAATTGGGGAAAAATTGAGAGTGATGCAAGAAAATTATGAAAAGAGAGTCAGTAGTTTGGAAAAAAAAAAGACACAAAAATACTGAAGAAAAAAAAGTCTTAAGAAACAGAATTGACCAAGTGGCAAAAGAGGCACAAAAGTCCATTAAAGAGAAAAATTTCTTAAAAAGTAGAATTTATCAAATGATAAAAGAGATACAAAATCTCATTGAAGAATATAAGTCCTTATTAGAATTGGGCAAGGGTCAGCTAATAACTCCATGAAACATCAAAAAGTGATAAAAAAAAAGTCAAAAAAATGGAAAAAAATAGGATGTTTTGTGAAATGTTTCATTGGGGAAAAAAAATCAATTGACCTGGAAAATAGATTGAAGAGAAATAATCTGAGAATTATCTGATAGCCATGATCATTAAAAAGTGTGTAAACATTATATTTGAAGAAATTATCAAAGAAACCTGCCCTGATATCCAAGAACCAAGAAGTAAAATAGAAATTGAAAGGATTCACCAATCACTTCCTGAAACAGATCCCTAAATGAAAACCCTAGAAATATAGACAAATTCCAGTGCTCCCAGAACAAGGAAAAAAAAAAAGACTTTTGCAAGCAGCTAGAAAGAAACAATTTCAAAATTGAGTAGTCACAGTCAAGGTAATACAATATTTA
The DNA here is from genome assembly GCF_900497805.2 of Vombatus ursinus. Lineage (NCBI taxonomy): Eukaryota > Metazoa > Chordata > Mammalia > Diprotodontia > Vombatidae > Vombatus > Vombatus ursinus. Next base: position 23,338,989 of record NW_020954599.1, read on the forward strand.
GTTTTCAGAATTAAAGGAGCTGAGGGCTTGGAATATGATATTCCAGAAGTGAAAGGAGCTAGGATTACAACCAAGAACAACCTATTTACTTACATATTTATTTATTCATTTATTTATTTGTTTTCCTTAATAGCATTTTTTCCTATTACATATAAAGATAGTTTTCAACATTCACTTTTATAAGATTTTGAATTCCAATTTTTCTCCCTATCTCCCTCTCCCTCCCCAAAATGGCAGTCACTCTCATATAGGGTATACATATATAATCATATGAAATACATTTCCACAATAATCATGATGTGAAAGAAGAATCAGAAAAAAGGTAAAAACTATAAGAAAGAAAAAGGGAGAGAAAATAGTGTGCTTCAATCTATATTCAGACTCCATAATTCTTTTTCTGCATATGCATAGCATATTCTATCATGACTCTTTTGGAATTATCTTAAAACATATTTCTGAGAAGAGCTAAGTCTATCAGAGTTGGTCATCACACAGTTGTGCTGTTACTGTGTACAATGTTCTCTGCTCACTTCACTCAGCAAAAGTTTATGTAAGTCTTTCCAGGTTTTTCTATAGTCTGCCTGCTCATCATTTCTTATAGAACAATAGTATTTCATTACATTCATATACCACAACTTGTTCAGCCATTCCCCATTTGATGAGTGTCCTCTCAATTTCCAATTCTTTGACACCACAAAAAAGAACTGCAATAAATATTTTTGTACATGCGTAACATGTACATGTGTACACATTTCCATTTGGCCAATTGTATTTTTAGGGAATTGTTTTCTACAGTCAATGTTTGTCTTTCCTTTTACAAGCTGTTCACTCTCCCTTGCACATCTCTCATTTACTTTCCTATTTTCTCTTCTCTTATTTGACTTTTAAAATCCATCTTGAACTTTTTCAAGAAGGTTTTGTTTTTTCCCCTTTCTATGATCTTTTTGGGATACAGCCCTAGAAGTGGCATTGCTGGATCAAAGGGTATGCACACTTTTATAGCCCTTTGGAAATTATTCCAAATTGTTCTCCAGAATGGTAGGTTCACAACTCCACCAACAGTGCATTAGTGTTCCAATTGTCCTACATCTTCTCCAACATTTTCATTTTCTTTTTGTTTGTCTTATTAGCCCATATGATGGGTGTGAGGTGATACTGAAGAGTTGTTTTAATTTGCATTTATCTGATCATAATGATTTAGAAATTTTTTATATTACTATAGATAGTTTTAATGTCTTCATAAGAACAACCTATTTAGCAAAACTGAGTATAATAATTAGGAGAAAATGAATATTTAATGAAATAGAGAGCATTCAAGAATTTTGATGAAAAGACCAGAGCTGAATAGAAAATTTAACTTGCAAATACAAGACTCAAGAGAAGCATAAAATGGTAAACAGGAAAAAAGGAATAATAAGGGATTCAATAAAGATAAACTATTTACATTCCTATATGGGAAGGAGATACTTTTAACTACTAAGAATTTTATAATTATTTGGAAAATTAAGTACATAAACAGAGGACACAGGTGTAAGCTGACCATGAGTGTATGATTTCAAAAAATAAAATTAACTGATGAGAAAGAGGGATGTACAGAGAAAAGGGAGAGGAAAGAAGAAAAATGGGGAAATTATCTCATATAAAAAGGTATGAAAGGAAATGCATTCACAATGGAGAGGAAAAGGGAGTAGGTGGGAAATGCTTGGACTTTACTGTCATTGGAATTGGCTCAAAGAGGGAATAACATGCAGACTCATTTCAGTATTTAAAACATCTATCTTATTTTTCTTTTAATGAGGTATTTTACATTTTCTTTATTTGTTTTCATTCTTTTGATTTTATTTGAGTGATTTGTGATGTCTCAGAGTCATTAGCTTCCATTTGCCCTATTCTAATTTTTAAATAATTAAATTTGACTTATTCAACAAACCTTACAATCAATCGCATCTTTAAAAAATATGCTACATCTGTCTTTTGTTGCAATAACTTGGTTTATATTATGTGATATTAAATCCACTAGATTTTAACATAGTCTTTCATTCTTCATAATAAAAGCACACTTTAATGAAATTGGATATTTAGCATATCTTTAAAGTCAACAAAAATGTATTGAATACCAATGATATGGTAGGCATTGTGCTAAATGTTGGAGATAGAAGGAAAGGCAAAAATAGTCTATACTCTTAAAGAGTTCACTATAGGACATCTAGTTTTAGATATCCAATAGGCAAATAGAAATGCAAGACTGAGGGTAAAGAAGATTATGGGTGGATAAATAGAACTGCAAATCATGAAAATAAAGGTCATAAGTGAATCTAAGAGAGCTAATGAGATCACCAAGTGTCTTGTCCCGAGGAATCTTTTATTTTGCTATCTCTATTCTAATTTTTAACAAATGTTTTCTTCAGTTAGTTTTTTTAACCTCCTTCTCATGCAACCGATTCTACTTTTTAAGGATTTATTTTCTTCAATGGATTTTTTTTTCCATTTGGCCAATTGTATTTTTTAGGGAATTGTTTTCTACAGTCGATGTTTTTCCTTCCTTTTACAAGCTGTTGACTCTCTCTCGCACACCTTTCATTTACTTTCCCATTTTTTCTTCTATCTCTTATTTGAATTTTAAAATCCTTCCTTAAATCTTTCAAGAAGGTTTTTTGGGCTTGAGCCCAGTTCATATTCCCTTTTCAAGTTTTGGATATAGGAGTATTGAAAATGCTGTCCTTTTTTAAATTTGTGTTTTGATCTTCCCTTTCCCCATAGAAAGAATCTATGTTCAGTGTCCATTTCTGCTTTTTGCTCATGGTTTTTGCCTATTACCTGACTTTTAAAGTTGAGCTCTCCTGCTGGAGCACAGGGAGTACTCTCAAAGCTTCTTATTCTGGAGGCCAGGGACCTGGTCTTGGCTTTGTGTGATGGTTCTTCAGGTATTGGAAGCTAGAGGCTGTAAAGGTCTGGCAGCTTACTTGCTGCTTAGCTGAGGTCCTAGTGGTGGCATCTGATGTGTTCTGAGGCCACATGGGGTTTTTCTGTGTTTCCCCAGGGCTACACTGAACTTCTCAGGGTGAGGATTGGCTCTGCCCATTAGGATGTCTGCTCACTTGGGGCTGTGCTAAAGTATGGGAAGGTTCAGCTGCTGGAGAATACCTGTCCACCGGCAGATGTTGTGTTTCTCTGATTTGGAGTCTGCTGGTTCCCCTGGCTATGCCAAGACATAAGGGAGGTCATGGTGTTGGTGCTTGCCTGCTACACCCACCCTGGGACTCAGGATCTCTTACTGGTTTGCTGGAGAGGGGCTTGCCATTGGCTTGCTGGGATGCCTTCAGTCTTTGACTGCTCTCCCCTTCTACCAGAGCAAGAAGGACATTTCCCTCTGATCCCCCAAGCCTCCCAGTCTAATTGAATGCTCATCCTCATTTTTCTGTGGATTTTTCCTTGATGATATTTTCTCAGTTTTTAGATTGCAATAATGTAGAGTGAGAGCAACTTATTGCTTACTTTGCCATCTTGGCTCCTGGACACAAGCACTCTTTTTTAACCCTGGAATTGTGACCAGGTTCCCTCCTCCCCTGGGGCCACAAGCTATGGTGTGCTAGTGCTCCTCCTTACATTGGGATTAAGACTCAGTACTACAACCCAGTTCCAAGTATAGTCAATGCAACAGAGTCCTGCTCCTGGTGCCAGCAAAGGGACCCTTGTAAATCTTCTAACCCATTGTCTAATCACCTTACCCTCTGTTGGTTGATAGATCTTGAAACCACCACTATTTCCACTGATTCAGTCACCCTAAGGCTTGCTCCTGGTTTGCTGGAGCCCTTTACATTCTTCTTAGACTATACTCTGCAACAGGTACTCTTCAATACAGTGAGACTGGTCTCCTGTTTTCCAACAATACACTTTGGCTGTCAGTTCTTAGAATTTCTCTCACTGTCCCTCATAGTACAACTCTCTCCTTAAGCCTCTCCAAACAATGGCTTCTTTGGCTTTCTTTTTTTTCAATTTAACAAATATTTATTAAACCTTTACAATATGCAAGGCACAATGCTAGGCTCTCTAGAGATTCAATGATGCATAGAACAAAGAGACTTCTATCAAGGAATCTAATGGTAGAGGGGACAAAGAGATATAAATGACAAAGAGACAAGGGAGAGTGAGATTCCTGTGAAGACAAGATCCCAATAAGCTGCTATGACAATTTTGAGAAACAAAAGATCACACTTAACTGGGAAGTTATGGAATGCTTCATGGAGGAGATGGAATCAAAACTTTATGAGAGAGATTTCTACAGACATAACTGTTGGGGAATCTAATCTGGGCACAGGCAAGGAAATAGAAACAATAGAGGAAAGGATGAGTAGAGAATAATGGAAAATAATTCAGTTTCACTAGAACCTATGTCACAATACTGTGGAATCCCTCATCAGATTTCTCAGGGTCCAAGTGTGTTGTTATGCCTTTGTGCTTGGGTGGGCTTGTTATCCTCTTCTATAAAGTCAGGAACTGTTACAGACATTTTAAGGCAGTTTTGGCTTTGTTCAGTGTGAGTCTCTCTGAAGACTGAGGCTCTTAAGAGAAAATTCATGAACCCATATTGGACATTTTTTCTTTCTGCTCTCCTCACACATAGTCCCCTCAGAGGTGGGGCATGCAGTCGCTGCATAGGTTGGAAGAAAAGACTGGAACATGAAGCTGTCAAATGTCAGGCACATCCTCCTTCATTCCTGTGAAGACATGTTTTTATGTGCCCAATTCTGGGGGCTTCTAATATTTCTCCACTGAATCCCTTACAGTGCTTTCAGTAAATTACAAGGCTCTTAATGGCAGCAGCCTTAATGATCTTTCAAGATATCTTCCTTTGTTATAGAACAATAACTTGTTATAAAGAGTGCTTTTTTTAGGTTTACCATTCAGACAAACTAATTGTATCTTTTAAACTAGTTCTAAAATGCTCTTATTTATTACAATTTGGCTCCAAATACTAGGCAGAACAAGTGGGTTCTGAAGGAGGAGGGAGATACTGAGTTTGGCTCAGGACATTTTGAGTCTGAGGTAGAGATGATGAAATCATAGCATTTAAACCTGGAAAGGGCCTTAGTGATCATTTTGTTCAACTCCTTAGTTTACAGATGAGGAAACTGAGGCGTGGAGATAGAGTAAGTTATTTGTCCAATGGTTGTCAGTGGGACACATGTCCTTATTCCTGTTTGAGGTCACCTCAGCCCTCAGTTAAATAAGTTGCATGAGAAAATAGACATTAAACCTATAATAGTGGGGAATTTCCACTTTCCCCTCTCTGGGAAAGATAAATCTAGCTAGAAATAAAAAAAAAAGTTAAGAATATAAATAGAATTTTAGAAAAGTTCTTTGTGATAGAACTCTGCAGAAAATTGAATGGGTATAGAAATTACTATAAATTTTTCTCAGTTGGACATGGTACTTTCACAAAAATTATCCATGAAATGGGATATAAAACCTCACAAACAAATGTAGAAAAGCAAAAAAAAATATTAAATATGCTTTTTCAGACCATAATGCAATAAAAATAAATCCAATATAGTGACTTGGAAACATAGGTCAAAAGTAATTGTAAACCAGATAATCTAATTCTAAAGAATGAGTGGAACAAATTAAAGAAAAAATAATTTCATCAAAGATAAGAAAAATAGTGAGACAACATAACAAAATTTATGAGATGCAATCAAAACAGTACTAGAGAAAATTTATATTTTCAGATGTGTACATCAGGAACACAAGGAAAGAAAAGATGGATAAATTGGACTTGCAACTAAAAAAACAATAAAATAACAAACTAAAATTATCCAATTATACACCATAATTGAAATCTTTAAAGTCAAAGGAGAAATTAATCAAACTAAAAGTTAAACAAAGAAACAAATATTGAGCCAATAAATGAATATACCCAGGAGCTTATTTTATGAGAAAAAAAACCAATCAAATGAATCATTGGTTAATCGGATTTTTAAAACTCATTATTTATTTATATTTTATTACTGTTTTCTTTTAAAATTTTGAGTTCCAAATTTTCTCCTTCCCAACTACAACCCTTTCAGCCATTGAGAAGACAAGTAAGATAATGTCAATTGAACATGAAACATAAAAATTCGTCATATTTTTTCAAAAGCAAATAAAATAAAGTAAGAAAATTGTATTTCAAATTGCATTCAGGGTCCACCAGGTTTTTCTCTGGAGATGATAACATTTTAAAATTCTAGTCCTTTGGAATTGTCTTGGATCATTGCATCATTGTCACAAAATGTTTTACAATTGATCATCATTACAACATTATTGTTATTGTGCACAATGTTCTCCCAGTTCTGTCTTCAATTCTCATTGGATCATATAAAACTTGCCGTGTTTTTCTTTTTCTAAAATGACCCCACTCAACATTTCCCACAGCACAATAGTAATCCATCATGAATGCAAATTTGTTCAGCCATTCTCCAATGGACAGGCATCCACCACATTTTCAACTCTTTGCCACCACAAAAATATACCATAAATATTTTTGTGCATACCGTTTTTCTATTCTTTCTTTGCTACCTTTGGGATACAGACCTGGTAGTGGTATTGCTTTGTCATGTATGCAAATTTTATAGCCCTTAGGGCCTCTTACCAATTTTTTGTCCTCAGTGGTTTAACCAATTTAATACTCTACCAACAATTCATTAATATACCTTTTTTTTTACCTCACCATCCACCATTTGTCATCATTTCTGATACATGTTAGTTGTTATCTCAGTGTAGTTTTAATTGGCATTGCTTTAATCAGTAGTGATTTAGAGTATTTCTTTTCATGTGACTATAGATAGCTTTGATTTCTTCTTGGAAAACTGCCTTCTTATATCCTTTGATCATTTATTAGCTCTTTTTTTTATAAATTTGACTCAGTTCTATACTCAGAATATGTTTAAGAAATGAGAAATTGTCTGAAAAATTTTATGATATTGATTCATTGTCTAGGGTATATTTTGTCAAAATGTATTTTCTCTGATTATCCTTCTTAACTATGTCCATTCTTGCTTTTGCTTTGTGTGAAATTATGATTACAAACCCGGACTTTTTTTTTAAATTTGGCTGAACATGTTAGATTCTGCTTTGGCTCTTTATTTTAACTCTGTCTTTCTGTTTCAAGTATGTTTTTTGTTAACAGCATATTGTTGGATTCTACTTTCTAATCTATTCTGCTATTCCCTTCCATTTTATGAGTAAGCCCATCCTATTCAAATTCAGTTATGATTATTAAATGTATATTTCTCTTCATCTCATTCTCATTCTCTTTTTTTAAATTTATTTTTAATAATTTATTTTGATTTGTCAACAATCACATAAGCTTTTGAGTTTTAAATTTTTCTCCCCTTTTCTCCCCAAGATTGCATGCAATCTGATACAAGCTATACATATACATTCTTATTAAACATATTTTTACATTACTGATGTTGTAAGGAAGAATTAGAACCAATAGGAGGGACCAACAGAAAGACAAAACAAAACAAAATGGAAGAAAGAAAAGAGGAAATAGAATGCTTCCATCTGCATTCAAACTCCATGGCTCTTTCCTTGGATGTGGATAGCATTTTCCATCATGAGACCTTTGGACATGTCATAGATCCTTTCTTTGCTGAAAAGAGCTAAGTCTATCAATGTTAGTCATCACACAATGGGGTTCTTACTGGGTACAACATTCTCCTGCTTCTGTTCACTTCACTCTAGCATCAGTCCATACAAGTCTTTTCAGGTTTTTCTGAACTCCACCTGCTCATCATTTCTTATAGCACAATAGTATTTCCTTACATTCATATACCACAACTTGTTCAGCCATTTCCCAATTGATTGACATTCCCTCAATTTCTAATTCTTAGCCACCACAAAAAGAGCTGCTATTAATATTTTTGTACATGTGGGTCTTTTCCCCATTTCTATGATCTCTTTGGCATACAGTCTTAGAAGTGCTATTGCTGGGTCAAAGGGTATGCACATTTTTATAGCCCTTTTGACATAGTTCCAAATTGTTCTCCAAAATGGTTGGATCATTTCACAACTCCACCAACAATGCATTAGTATTCTAATTTTCTCACATCTCCAACATTTATCATTTTCCTGTTTTTGTCATGTTGGCCAATATGATAGCTGTGATGTGGTACCTCAGAGGTGTTTTGATTTGCATTTCTCTAATTAATAGTGATTCAGAGTATTTTTTAGTATGACTATAGATAGCTTTAATTTCTTCATCTGAGAGCTGCCTGTTCATATCCTTTGACCATTTATCAATTGGGGAATGATTTGTATTCTTATAAATTTGACTTAATTCTCTATACAGTTTAGAAATGAGACCCTTATCAGAGACACTGGTTGTATCTCATTTTCTCTTGTTTCTTTTTTTTCTCTCTCTTGTTATCTTGGCCTTCTTCAATGTCTGTTTTGTTTTTAACCACTGCCTCCCTTAATCTGTCCTCCTTTTTATCACCCTCCTTCCTTTTTTCTTACCTCCTGACTTCCTATTTCCCTATTAGTAAGTTATTCTTTTTTTTTTAAATTTCCAACTGAGTGTTGGAATATATTCTTCCCTTTTTGTACCAAATCTGTTGAGAATGAGGTTCAAACATTGTCCTCCACCTCCTACCCCCATTTCCCCTTCCACTGTAAAAGCTCTTCCTTACGAACCTGTTTTGGGTGATAAAATTTTCCCCCATTTTATCTCTCCCTTCTGCCTTCTCTCAGTGCATCCCTCTTTCTCAACCCTTTACTTTTTGAGACCATTCCAATGTAATTGATTCACAGCCACAAACTGTGTCTATGTAAATTCCTCTTAAATGCCTTAATAATGAAAAAAAATTCTTAGCAGCTACATATATCATCTTCCCTTACAGGAATGTAAACATTTAACCTTATTGAATCCCCAATGATTTCTCTTCAATGTTTACTTTTTATGCTTCTCTTGGGTCTTGTGGTTGCAAGTCACTTTTTTTTTTCTTCAGCTCTGGTCTTTTCATTGGAAATGTTGGAAAGCTCTCTATTTCATTAAATTTTCATTTTACCCTGAAGGCATATGCTCAGTTTTGCTGTGAAAGGTATTCCTTTTTGTAAACCCAGGTCATTTGACTTCAGGAATATCATATTCCAAATCCTTCACTCCTTTAACGTGGAAGTCACTAAATCATTTGTAGTGCTCACTGTGCCTCCACAATATTTAAATTATTTTTTCTAGCTGCCTGAAATATTTTCTCATTGACCTGAAAGCTCTGGAATTTTGCTATAACATTTCTGTTTTTCATTTTTCATTTTGGGATCTCTTTTAGGAGGTGATCAGTTAATCCCATCAATTTCCCTGTTAGATTCTGGATTTAAGATATTGAAGCAATTTTTCTTTATAGATAACAAGGAAATATTAATCAAGGATAGATATTGAAGTATGATGTCTAGGCTCTTTCTCTGATTATGGCTTTCAAGTAGTCTAATAATCTTAAACTCTCTTTCCTTGATGTATTTTCCAAGTAAGTATTTTTTTCTCCCAATGAGATATTTCACATTTTCTTCTATTATTATTTTGTTTTCACTTCTGGAGGGAGGAAGATGATTTGGAACTTAATTTAAAAAATATTAATTTAATGTATAATTATTTTTAAAAAATCTTATTGATAGAAGGGAGGGCAGACTGAGGGAGGTGGTGGTCAAAAGCAAACTTCTAGTGATGGGGGGAAGGAAAAAAGGAGAGAGAAAAGAATAAATAAGGGGCAAATAGGATATGGAGAAAAACACAGACAGTAATTATAACTATGAATGTAAAAGGAATGAACTCCCCCATAAAATAGAAGTGGATAGCAAAGTGATTTAAGAATGATAATCCTACAATAAGTTGTTTACAAGAAACACATTTGCAGCAGAGGAATATACACAGAGTAAGGCTGGAGAAGTACATATTATGCTTCAGCTGAAGTAAAAAAAAAGCAGAGATGGCAATCTGTATCTCAGACAAAGTAAAAATAAAAATAGATCTAATTAAAAGTAATAAGGAAGGAAACTACATCCTGCTAAAAGGTACCATGGACAATGAAGTAATATCATTACTAAACATATATACATCAAGTGGTATAGCATCCAGATTCTTAGAGGATAAAATAAAGGAGTTAAAGGAAGAAATAGACAACAAAAAAGACAACAAAATTATACTAGTGGAGTACCTCAATCTTCCCCCACCTCAGAATGAGATAAATCAAATCACAAATAAATAAGACAGACTTACAGAGATGAATAGGATTTTAGAAAAGTTAGATATGGTTGACCTCTGGAGAAAATTGAATAGGGATAGAAAGGAATGTACCTTTTGTTCAGTGATACATGACACTTACACAGAAATTGACCATGTATTAGGGCATAAAAGTCTCACAATCCAATGCAGAAAGGCAGAAATATAAAATGCATACTTTCAGATAGTGATGCGATAAAAATCACATGTAATAAAGGGTCATGGAAAGAAAGATTAAAAATTAATTGGAAACAAAATTATCTAATTATTTGAATGCTTCAAAAAACAAATCATAGAAACAATCAAAAACTTCATCCAAGGGAGTGACAATAATGAAACAACACACCAGAACTTCTGGGATGCTGTGAAAGCAGTTCTTAGGGGAAGTTTTATATCTCTAAATGCTTTCATGAATAAAACAGAGAAATAAGAGATTAATGAATTGGACATATAATTAAAAGAACTAGAAAAAGGACTAATTAAAAATCCCCAAATAAATACCAAATTAGAAATTTTGAAAACCAAAGGAAAGATAAATAAAATTGAAATTAAGAAAACTATTAAACTAATAAAACTAAAACAGTTTTTTTCAGAAAAAAACTATAAAATAGATAAACCATTGGTTAATTTGGTTAAAATAAAGAAGAAAACCAAATTACAAGCATCAAAAATGAAAAGGATGAATTCACCACCGATGAAGAGGAAATCAAAACAATAATTAGGAACTATTTTGCCCAACTATATGCCAATAAATTTGACAATCTTAGTGAAATTGAGGGATATCTACAAAAAATATAAATTGCCCACATTAACAGAAGAGGAGATAAATTATTTAAATTACCCCATTTCAGAAAAAGAAATTGAGGAAGCCATCAATGAATTCCCTAAGAAAATATCTCTGGGGCCAAATGAATTTACAAGTGAATTCTATCAAACATTTAAAGGACAACTAATTCCAATACTATATAAACTAGTTGGGAAAACAGGCAAATAAGGAGTCCTACCAAATTATTTTCATGATAAAAATATGGTGCTGATACCTAAACTGGTTAAAGCCAAAACAGAGAAAGAAAATTATAGAATTTCCCTAATGAGTATAGACACAAACTTTTCTAAAATGAAATATTAGCAAATGTATTACAAAAACTTATTTCAAGGACAATACACTATGACCAAGTAAGATGTATACCAGGAATGCAAGGCTTATTCAATATTAGGAAAACTACCAGAATAATTGACCATACTAACAACAAAACTAACAGAAATCATATGATTATCTCAGATGCAGAAAAAGCATTTGATAAATACAACACCTACTCCTATTAAAACACTAGAGAGCATAGGAATAAATGGAGTCTTTCTTAAAATGATAGGTAGCATTCTTTAAAAACTATCAGCAAACATTATATGTAATGGAGATAAGCAAGAAGCATTTCCAATAAGATTTGGTGTGAAACAAGGATGTCCATTATCACCACTGTTGTTCAATATCGTACTAGAAATGTTAGCTTTAGCTATAAGAAATGATCCAACTATTTTGGATATATATATATAGCTATAAGCTATAAGGAAGTCTACAAATACCCTTGTTTTTGAGCAATAATCCCATCTCCCCATGATACTGTAATGAGGGAGGAGTTGAGGTGGCACTAATTCCATCTCCTTATAATTATGTGTACCAAATCAAAATATTTTTGCCTTTACAGGGAAATTGTTTACTCCTATCTATAAAAATAAATGTTAGCTTTAGCTATAAGAAATGTTAGCTTTATCTATAAGAGAAAAAAATAAATTAAGGGAATTATAATAGGCAAAGAAGAAACAAATCTATCACTCTTTGCATATGATATGATGGTATACTTAGAGAATTCTAGAGAATCAAGTAAAAATTTACTTGAAATAATGAACATATTTATCAAAGTTGCAGGATATAAAATAAACCCATGTAAATCATCATCTTTTTGTATATTACTTACAAAGCCCAAAAGCAAGAGACAGAAAATTCCATTTAAAGTTACTGTAGAAATTATAAAATGTTACTGAGTATGCCTGCCAAGACAAAGCCAGGAACTATATGAACACAATTATAAAACACTTTTCACACAAATAAAGTCAGATCTAAATAATTTGGAAAATATCAGTTGCTCATAGGTAAGCTGAGCTAATATAATAAAAATGACAATTCTACCTAAGCTAATTTACTTATTCAGTGCCATGCCAATCAAACAACTAAATAATTATTTCATAGAGCTATAAAAATAATAACAAAATTCAGCTGGAAGAACAAAAGGTCCAGAATATCAAGGGAATTAATGAAAAGAAATGCAAGGGAAAGTGGTCTAGCTGTACTAGATCTTAAATTGTATTATAAATCAGAAATCATCAAAACTACTTGGCACTGGCTATGAAATAGAGTGATGGATCAGTAAAATAGATTTGGCATGAAAGACACAACAGTCAATGACTATACTAATTTACTGTTTGATAAAACCACAGGCTCCAGCTTCTGGGATGAGAACTCACTATTTAACAAAAACTGCTGGGAAAACTACAAAACAGTATGGCAGGAAACCAAGCATAGATCAACATCTTACACTTTATACCAAGATAAAGTCCAAATGGGTACACTATTTAGATATTAAGGCTGATACTATAAGCAACCCTAGGACAACAAAGGACAGTTTACCTGTCAGATCTATGGAGAAAGGAAGAATTCATGACCAAACAAGGGATAGAGAACATTTTGAAATGCAAGATGGATGATTTTGATTACACTAAATTGAAAAGTTTTTGTGCAAACAAGCCAATGTAACCAAGATTGGAAGGGAAGCAGAAAGGTGGGAACAATTTTTACAGTCAGTGTTTCTAATGAAGGCCTCATTTCTAAGATATATATAGAATTAAGTCAAATTTATAAAAATACAAGTCATTCCCCAATTGAGAAATGGTCAAAGGATATGAACAGGCAGTTCTCAGATGAAGAAATTAAATCCATCTGTAGTCATATGAAAAAAATGCTCTAAATCACTATTGATTAGAGAAATGCAAATCAAAACAACTCTGAGGTACCACATCACACCTATCAGATCGGTCAAGATGATGAAACAGGAAAATGATATATGTTGGAGAAGATGTGGGAAAATTGGAACATTAGTGCATTGTTGGTGGAGGGGTGAAATGTTCCAACCATTTTGGAGAGCAATTTGTAACTATACCCAAAGGGCTATAAAAAATGTGCATACCCTTTGACCCAGCAATAGTACTTCTAATGCTATATGCCAAAGAGATCATAGAAATGGGAAAAGGACCCACATGTACAAAAATATTTATAGCAGTTCTTTTTGTATTGGCAAAAATTAGAAATTGAGGAGATGTCTATCAATTAGGGGATGACTGAATAACTTGTGGTATATGAATGTAATGGAGTACTGTTGTCTTATGAAATGATGAGCTTGTGGACTTTAGAAAAACCTGGAAATGCTTGTATGAACTGATTCAGAGTGAAATGAGCAGAACCAGAAGAACATTGCACACAGTAACAGCCACATTGTGTGCTGACTGACATTGATAGAGTTAGCTCTTCTCAGCAATGCAAGAATGTAAGACAACTCCAAAAGACTCATGATGGAAATTGCTGTCCACATGCAAAGAAAGAATTTAGGAGTCTGAATTGAGATGGAAGCCTACTATTTGCTCTTCTTTGATTTTGTTGTTTTGTTTTGTTTCTTCTTTCTCACAGTTCCTCCCATTAGTTCTAATCCTTTTTTACATCATGACAAATGTGAAAATATGCTTTTATGAATGTATAAATAGAGTCTATATCAGATTGCATGTCATCTTGGGAAGGGGGAAGAGAGAGAATAGGAGAAAATTCAAAACTCCAAATCTTATGGAAGTGAATGTTGAAATGATGAAAACTGAAAATTAATTAATTAATTATTAAAAATAATAAACATTCTTTGTTTTCTATATTTTTTAAGTCTGAAGCCTTCTTTTTTAGCACCAACATACAAGCAACATTGTGCAGTAAATAAAGAGTTGTTCTTGGAGGCAGAAAGATATAGGTCCAAATCTTACCCCTGACACATAGTATGTGACCACGTGCAAGTAAATTATGATTACCATTCTCATGTTCTACAAATTTGTCAGAATGCTAGTTGCAGAGAAAGTGCTAAACTGCGTTGTTAGATCTAGTTGTATCAGCTAAGTGGTAGAGTGGATAAAGCACTGGTCCTGGAGTCAGGAAGACCTGATTTCAAATCCAGCTTCAGACATTTATTAGCTCTGTGACTCCTGGAAAGTCACTTAGTCCTGTCTGCCTCAATTTTCTTATCTATAAAATGAGCTAAAGAATGAAAATGCAAATCACTTCAGCATGTTTGCCAAGAAAATCCCAAATGTGATCACAAAGAGTTGGACATGACTGAAGGGGGAAAAATGGGTAGCTAGGTGATGTACTGCATAGGGTGTCAAGCCTCAATTCAGGAATATTCATCTTTGTGAGTTCAAATCTTTCCTCAGACACTTGCTGGTTGTGTGACCCTGGGCAAATCACTTAACCCTGTTTGCCTCATTTAATCATCTATAAAATGAGCTGGAGAAGTTAACAGTAAACCATTCCAGTATCTTTGCCAACAAAATACTAAATGGGGTCACAAAGAGTTGTATAAGGAAAAAACAACTGAATAACAATAACAAGAGAACTAGTTAACTCATTTTTTGTTTCCCTAGAACCAATCAATTTGTAGTTCCTGTCCTTATACATACAACCATGCATGATGGTGGGAGAAACAAAAGTTTAAAACATTTTTTAGAAGTAATGAAATTCCTAGCTACAGGCATCACATGAGTGGTGTCTGATGTGAAAATTTCATTAATAAAATATTTAATGCCTTTGGCTTGAATAAAATAATGTACATTTATATAAAGTCTAATGCCTAAGTTTGTAGCTTTATGCCTGTATGTGAAACGCCTTTGAGAGGAATAAGGAAGCTTTTCTTTACTTATTTGAAAGTTTTCCTGTCAGTTCTGAATATAGGATAACAAAGGCTTACAGAGAGTAAAATCAGTGAAAAGACCTTTTTTTTTCTTCTCAGGTTGAAATTGTTGATAAGATAGACTTCAGAAGCTATCAATTTGAACTTGAAACATTTAGCTTTATTAAGAAGCAGTTTTTCAACATTGGCTTCTAAAAAAGCACAATTTTTTAACACAGCTTGTGCCTACCCATGCTACTTTTATGGAAATATAAGTTCTGAGCTAAACTGATTTTCTGAACTATCAGGAGTATCTTGAAGTATGAAAAATAGTAGTGTTCTTTTCGATTCACACTAATTTCTAGAATGCCATTGAAATGTACAACTTATCTAAAGGTAGGCTAGTAAATGTTTAACAATTGCTCTCAACAATGTACTCAAGACATACTTTTAAATTTAATCTGCGTTATTAAAATAACTTCATCACTTTATTAAGTCTAGACAAACAACAAAATGATGAATCAAACCTTGAATTGTAGGGTTTACCAATTTCAAAGATGTAAATGTTCACATTAAAATTTAACAATCATCTCTCCTGAGACAGGTGAACCTGTCTCCAGTATATTCCTGAAATGATCCCTACATTCCCATCTGTGCAATTCTTGCCTATGCCCTTCTTTAAACTATCCATTAAGTATCTACTAAATGAAACATTTTTTATTTTTTTATATTTGTTTATAGTGTAGCCCTTGAACTATTATCTCTAGCTCTCACTATATGAGTGACTCATTTGTATTTTATATAATTTATATGTATCATATATTTATGTATTTCCTGGATTATATGTTTTATGCCACTTCTTGATCATCCATTAAGTATCTTTCCATTGCTCTTTAGGCCGCAGTCAATTTTGATCCTTCAAAACTCTTCCACTGGGTTAAAATAGAAAAAAAAAAGAAAAAGAAAATCTTTGTAAAAAATATGCATACTTATGCAAAATAAATTCACATATTGGTCATATCCAAAAACTTGTGTCTCATTTTATGTAATCTTTCCATTAGAAGATATGTAGCATTTCTTTATCATTGTTCTAATGGAATAATGTTTGGCCATTTTAATCTTTGTATTGATGAGATTTCTTAAATCTTTCAAAATTCTTCAGCTTTATGATGTTGCTATTACAGCATAAATTATCACCCATAAAAACTATTTGGTCAGGCAGATATATTGTATTTTGGATATTGGCAGCATATTTAACTAGAGATTTTTGATAGTGCCTGGAAATGTTGTATCAATTTTTTTCTTTTTCAACATTTATTAAGTACTTGTTATATGCCAAGAACTGTTTCTAACATTTTATAAATACTATCTCATTTGATTCTCACAGCAACCTTGAGAGGAATATGTAATTTTATGCTCATTTTCCAATAAAAAGAACTGAGGAACACAGAGGTTACTCAAGGGTCACCGAGGTAGTCATTGTTGGATGTTATAATTGGATTCTGGTCCTCTTGACCCTACGCTCAGAATTCTATCCACTTTACTACTGAACTTGCAAAAGACAGTTGCATAAATGAGATCGATTTGAGATTTTTCTGCCCAACAGTTCTTGATGAAGCTTATGGAGTGTGGAAAGAGACAAGGACAGAGGACACACTCTTTTGGGGATTTTAGGGAATTCCTCCACTTACTAGGTTCCTTTAAGACATGGAATGTTAATATTCACTCTTTAGTTTTACCCTAATTTTCCCTACCACATAAAATTATCATATAAATTTTTATTACAATGAAAAGTCAATGAGAAGTAGTCAATGTCCCAGGTTGTGAGACTTTGACTCTGCAGGTATTCAAAATAGCATTGGTGTGAAAGGCCTTTCTCTCATTACTCTAACCATTGATTACTCTCTAGAAAGTAAGAGAAACTACTTGCCCTTATTAGAAACATTTCTGTTGCCTTATAAGCACTCTGATAGTTGTTTGAGACTACATTTTGAATCTAAATATATAGTCTTTCACTATTCCTTTTCCTGGTAAGGAAGCAGCTTCCATAACACACAAATGTGTTGTCCAATCTAGAAACTGGGTAGCCATTATTTACTGTTTCTTGGGACATTTCATGAACTTGCACAATTAGTTCAGTGCCAGCCTCAAAGTCTTTTTCTTTTTTTTTAAGCTTTGTTTTTATTAATGTTCAGAAGGTATTATGTGCCTGAAATTTCCAGGCCTTTTTGATTACTGAGAAAGCAGAGTTTTTATTGTTTTATTATTATTATTAATTTTCTCCTCCTTATTTATTTATTTTTTTCATTTTTAATATATTTTTTATTTAGTTTTCAACACTCACTTCCACAAGATTTTGAGTTCCAAATTTTCTTCCAATCTCATCCCTTCCCCCACCCTAAGACGGTTTGCATTCTGAATACACCTTCCCCTAATCTTCTCTCCCTTCTATCTCCACCTTCTTATCCCCTTCCCCTTCTACTTTTCTGTAGAGTAGGAAAGATTTCTATACCCCATTGCTCGTATAGCTTATTTTCCAGTTGCATGTGAAAACAATTTTTAACATTTGTTTTTAAAATTTTGGTTTCTAAATTTTCTCCCTTTCTCCTTCCCCACCCACCTTCATTGAGAAGGCAAGCAACTCAATACAGGTTGTACATGTGGAATAATGCAAAACACTTCCATACTAGTCATGTTGTGGGCAACGAACTATATTTCCCTTCATCCTAACCTGTCCCCATTTATTCTATTCTCTCTTTTGACCTTGTCCCTCCTTAGAAGTGTTTGCTTCTGATTACTCCATCTCCCAATCTGCCCTCCCCTTTATAATCTCCTCACTCTCTTATCTACTTTCCCTATATTTTCCTGTAGGGTGAGACATATTTCCATACCCAATTGAGTGTGTATAGTGTTCCCTCCTCAAGCCAAATCCAATGAGAATAAGATTCACTCATTCCTTCTCACCTTCCCCTGTTTCCCCTCCACACTAAAAACTTTTTCTTGTCTGGTTTATGTAAGATAATTTACCCAATTCTACTTCTTCCTTTCTCCTTCTCCCAGTATAATCCTCACTCACTCCTCAATTTTACATACATACATACATACATATATATATATATATATATATATACATACATATATATAATTTTTTCCCCTCCAACTACTC
Source organism: Vombatus ursinus (assembly GCF_900497805.2). NCBI lineage: Eukaryota > Metazoa > Chordata > Mammalia > Diprotodontia > Vombatidae > Vombatus > Vombatus ursinus. The sequence continues at coordinate 23,357,392 of NW_020954599.1, forward strand.
TAATACTGACAAATGTCTCATGAGTTACAAATATCATCTTTCCATGTAAGAATATAAACACTTCAACCCTAATAAGTCCCTTATGATTTCTGTTTCCTAATTACCTTTTTAAGATTCTATTGAGTCTCATATTTGAAAGTCAAATTTTTTATTCAGCTCTGGCCTTTTCATCAAGAATGCTTGGAAGTCCTCTATTTCATTGAATGTCTATTTTTTTCCCCTGAAGGATTATACTCAGTTTTGCTGGGTTGGTGATTCTTGGTTGCAATCCTAGCTCCTTTGACTTCCAGAATATCATATTCCAAGCACTCTGCTCCGTTAATGTAGAAGCTGCTAAATCTTGTGTTATCTTTATTGTGTTTCCACAATATTTGAATTGCTTCTTTCTGGCTACTTGAAATATTTTCTTCTTGACCTGGGAACTGTGGAATTTGGCTACAATATTCCTAGGAGTTTTCCTTCGGGGATCTCTTTCAGGAGGTGATTGGTGGATTCTTTCCATTTCTATTTTACTCTCTGGTTCTAGAATATCAGGGCAGTTTTCCTTGAAAATTTCTTGAAAGATGATGTCTAGGATCTTTTTTTGATCATGGCTTTCATATAGTCCAATAATTTTTAGATTGTTTTTCCTGGATCTACTTTCCAGATCAGTTGTTTGTCCAATGAGATATTTCACATTGTTTTCTATTTTTTCATTCTTTTGGTTTTGTTTTACAATGTCTTAAGTTCTCATAAAATCACTAGCTTCCAATTGCTCCTTTTTAATATTTAAGGAAGTATTTTCTTCAGTGAGTTTTTGGACTTCCTTTTCCATCTGACCAATTCTGCTTTTTAAGGCATTCTTCTCCTCATTGGCTTTCTGGACCTCTTTTGCCATTTGGTTTGGGCTGTTTTTCAAAGTGATATTTTCTTCTGTATTTTTGGGTCTCCTTTAGCAAGCTGTTGACTTGTTTTTCATGATTTTCTTGTATTGCTCTCAGCTTTTCCTCTACTTCTCTTACTTGCTTCTCAAAATTCTTTTTGAGCTATTCCATGGCCTGGGAACAATTCATCTTTTTTTCTTTGAGATTTTGGATATAGAAACTGGCATCAATGAGGGAATTTCATCATACAGAATTATTCTCCATTAGTAACTTTAACATGCCTTAATCTATTCAGTTGCTATGACTTTTATTTCATTTTATTGCTATTGTTTATTCCTCATTCTTGAAGAGGATAAATAATAATATGAGTGTGATATCTTGACTTGAGTGTGAAGTAGATTTAAATGAGGCACAGTTGCACAAGTTGGCAGCCCCTCTCTCTTCTCCAGAGTCATTGAAGTCCAGTGAGAAGGAAAAGGTCAAGATGAGTGACAATGGCCCAGGATGCAGTGGGTGACCTTGACCTTTCTAAATTAAGGCCTTTCCCAAGTCTCAATTTGTCTGAGGGAATGTCCATTCAATGACTAAAGCTAGATAAGAATTGAGATAAAAGATGGACTAATTTACCATCACAAACATATTATTTTGGGAAGGGAAGACCCTCAGAGTTTCTGGACAGAACAGAAAACAATTGCTATTTATACTTCTAATACAGAAATGTCCAGAACCTCAATATTACCACCAACCACAAGTTTTCTACTTTTATGCTCATGAACTCAACAATTCTGAATCTGATCATAATCTTTTATAAGTACATATTTGTCTGTGACTTCTGACTTCTTATCCTGATCTCACAGTGATCACCATTTTTTCTCCACCAAAGTTCATTCTTATGCCATGAATTCTCCTCCTTTCCATATTTCAGTTCCTTTGTGAATTAACTTAATTCTACATTATCTACTAAGATTAAATCATTTGTCCCTTTTCTTATCACTGATAATACTTTATCAAACCCCAACCTTGGATGTTTTCAAAGATCAACTTCCTGTGCTCATATTCACATGAAACTCAACTGAGCTGAAAAAATACAAGCGTGGAATGAGTCCAATACAAATTAATATTTGTTACATAACGCTAATTGTTCTCTCACTGGAGAAAGACAATCCCATTATCCTCTCTCCCAACAAAATAATTTGTTATCCTACTCACCACAGGAACTATTTATTTTCTTTTTCTTCCATGCAAAAACCTCTCATGGCTCTCCCACTTAAACATTTCCTGAGTACCCTATCTCATAATTAACAAAAAGCAAAACAAAACATTGAGATACTTTCCCAAAAGTTTCTTCTCTTCACCATCTCCATTTTGTTATCTCACATCAATACTGCATCTTCCCATGGCATCTCCTATTTCACTTTTCTTCCCCATATGAGGAAGATGCCATTCTACTTTGGTTTCAATTCCAAGGAACAAAATGTTACTCCCAGGTTAATCCCATCACCTTTAATGTCAACATCATACAGCTAACTCTGATTGATACCATCTCCCTCAGCCTTGGAGTACCAAATTCCTCCTTATGACTTCCTTTATAGAGGGCAGAAACTGTACTTTCTGACCACTCACTCCATTCTGAATTTTCTGCTTTTCCTGGTTTCAACTCCTTTAGCAAGATTCCTTCATGCAGAGTTTCTGCTGGTACCATGTTCCCAACTCCTTTCCTGCCTCCTTTGGAATGTTGTATCCTCCCATTAGATTATAAACTTCTTGAGAGCAAGGTTATTATTTTTATTAATTGTTTCTTCAAAGGTTAGCCCAGTGCCTGGGACATAGTAGACACTTAATAAATGTTTAGTGGATTTGATTATTTTTGTCTCTGTCTCTACTTCTCTGTCTCTGTCTGTCTCTCCCTTAACTTCTTCCCTCCCTGCTAACTTTAAATGTGTTCTCTTTCCTCAAAAAGGTTTCACTTTATTCACCAATTCTCACTGGATATCATCTGAAGTCTCTCCTTTTTTCATGTACTTCCTTGAGAATGTCATTTACACTATGTGCCTACTTTTTTTTTCAGTCTGTATATGAATGAAATGTGTAATAACAATTAATATTATCTAATACAATTAGAAATCCCTCAAACACATGTTGTATTTACCTAGGTTGAAAATTTAATTTTAAATGCTGAAAAGTAATTGACTAAAATGGTTTGAAGGAGAATCAACAGTTTTTGTAACTGGAATCTCAAGTAGCTGCTCTGGGCTTTTCTATAATCTGTAAGAGTCTGCCTCAATTTCCTATCTCCCATCCTCTAAACAACCATGTCCAAAGCTTTAAATGTGTTAGCTTAGCCAGAGCCAGGAAACAACTGAGCTTCATTTCCACTAAGAATCTTCAATTTTACAGCATATGAGAAGGGGAGATGGCACAATACATTTTTGGACTGAATTGTTTAAAAGCCAATCTTTCTCCATTTCAGTGATAAAGGATATATTTATCAGAATATATATATATATATATATATATGTGTGCGTGTGTGTGTGTACATATATATGTATGTACACATATATAATTGTAGTTTGCAGGTATTACTGACAACTCATGAGAAATAGAGGCTTTGATGATGCCTATTTATTTGATTTTTTTTCTAGGTTCATTTGAATTTGATAGACTTTGACTCAGATATCTCAAACTCAGACCAGTAGGGCACATTTCTTATCTAATATCAGTAAGTGAGGTGTCACTCAAATCACAGTTGCTCAAGTTCACCAGAAAGAAAACAAAAATAACTGTTGTGCTTGACAATTTTCAGTTATTTCTATAAAGGACATTTTTAAATAAAATGAAGAAATGATAATTTTAAAAGTTTTTTTTTAATTAGTAAACTTCTTGCTAAAAGGAGTCCAGAAAAATGTTTATATGCAATAGTTTTATTAATTACAACATGAAAAGAGTGCTGATTTCTAGTTTCCTTAACAGTAGCCAAAGAAGGACTATATGTCTTAAAATATATATTATGTGTAAAGGAAAATAAGCAGGTATATTACAATCAGAATATGATAGGCAGCTAGGTGTTGGTGAATAGGATATTAGACTGAGGATAACATTATTGCAAATCTTTCCTCTGTTGCTTACTATCTGTATAACCATGGTGATTCACTTAAATACTTTTAGACTCAGACTGATCTATAAAATGAGAATAACAATAAGTCCTAAACCATAAGACACTTGTAAAGAAGCAAGATAATACATGACTCATTTTTTTTTACAAATTTAAATGCATACTATAAACGTGAGTCATAGCCATTGTCCTTGCTCTCTTGTTATTATTGTTATGTGTGTATAACTAATATTTATAAACCTGATCAAGGTTTTTAAGAGTTTGCATACTTTTTTTTGTGAAGAAAGGTGGATCCTCTGGGCATGTAATGATACATATGATTAGATACAAACAATCCTTTGATTAATTTCCTTTACCTACATTCCTTGTTAAAAGAGAGCTCATAGAGTAGGAGGAAAAGGTGTGTGTGTGTGTGTGTGTGTGTGTGTTTATGTGTGTGAGAAATATCTACAAACTCTACTGTGACATCAAATCAAAAAGTATTAACAAAATGTATTTTAGGAGGGGCAGATCCAAGATGGTAGAGTAAAAGCAGTGACTTGCTTGAGCTCTCCCTGAAACCCCTCTAAATACCTGTAAAAGTGACTCTAAACAAATTCTAAAGCAGCAGAACCCACAAAAAGACAGAGTGAAACAAATTTCCAGCCCAAGATAACCTGGATTTTTGATTGAAAACGTACATGGCACCGGGCTGGGAGAGGAGCACAATTCAGCATGGGCACACAGGCCTCAGTGAACCTGGAGCAGGCCTCAGAGGGCTGAATCACAGGCAGCTGTGGTGATTTCCCGACCTCTCAATCCATGAATGCCAAAGACATCTTAGAAAGTAAGTAGGAAAAGTCCATGTCCGCGGTGAGAGAGAGAAGCAGGTAGTCCCAGCTCCAGTCCCTGAGCAGGGTTCTGGCATGGTGGCTGCATCTAGACCTTCTGGCCCACAGACTGAGGGGGAAATTGAGTGGCTGATCAGAGGGGGATTACAGGGATCTCTTTGCTAGTGCAGGATTCTCTTGCTTTGCCCATGCTTGGATCTGGGTCATAGTTCTGGGTGGCGGTTCTGGGGCAAGGAGGAGCATTGGTGTGGTGGAGCTTGCAGTGGCAGTGAAGAGATAATCCTTCTCAGTTTCAAGACAGAAAAGAGTGCTTGTGGTCACTCATTGACCAGAGCCCAGACCAGGAAAGGAGTAAATACCTTGACCCCTATCATACCACCTTGGAAGAATTGAAAATTTACATGTCCCTAAAAGTATCTCTGAAAACAACTGCGCAAAACCCTGCAGATTGAGACAGTACATTCTCCACACTGGAAGCAGACTCCTACCTTAACAAAGAATTTATAACTCAAATAATTGTCTGGGATCATGAGCAAACAGCGCAAAAAGAGTCAGATCATAGAATCTTTCTTTGGTGACAAAGAAGATCAAAACATACAACCAGAAGAGGACAACAAAGTCAAAGCTCCTACATCCAAAGCCTCCAATAAAAATATGAATTGTTCCCAGGCCATGGAAGAGCTCAAAAAGGATTTTGAGAAGCAAGTAATAGAAGTAGAGGAAAAACTGAGAATGAAGCAAGAAAATCATGAAAAACAAGTCAAAAGCTTGCTAAAGGAGACCCAAAAAATACTGAAGAAAATAACACTTTAAAAAACAGCCTAAGCCAAATGGCAAAAGAGGTCCAGAAAGCCAATGAGGAGAAGAATGCCTTAAAAAGCAGAATTGGTCAGATAGAAAAGGAAGTCCAAAAGCTTACTGAAGAAAATACACCTTAAAAATTAGAGTGGAGCAATTGGGAGCTAGTGACTTTATGAAAAATCAAAATACTATAAAACAAATTCAAAAGAATGAAAAAAATAGAAAACAAAGTGAAATATCTCATTGGAAAAACAAATGACCTGGAAAATAGATCCAGGAGAAATAATTTAAAAATTATTGGACTATCTGAAAGCCATTATCAAAAAAAAAAAAAAGAGCCTGGACATCATCTTTAAAGAAATTATCAAGGAAAACTACCCTGATATCTTAGAACCAGAGAGAAAAATAGAAATTGAAAGAATCCACTAATCACTTCCTGAAAGAGATCTCCAAAGGAAAACTCCTAGGAATACTGTAGCCAAATTCCAGAGCTCCCAGGTCAAGGAGAAAATATTGCAAGGAACCAAAAAGAAACAATTCAAGTATTGCGGAAAACACAATCAGGATAACAGAAGATTTAGCATCTTCTGCATTAATGGACCATAGTGCTTGGAATATAATATTCTGGAGGGCAAAGGAGATAGTATTACAACCAAAAATCACCTACCCAGCAAAAAGGAACATAATCCTTCAGGGGGAAAAAATAGACATTCAGTGAAATATAGGACTTCCAAGCATTCTTGATGAAAAAACCAGAGTTGAATAGAAAAATTGGCTTTCAGACACAAGACCAAAGAGAAACATGAAGAGGTAAATAGGAGAAATCATAAGAGACTTATTAAGGTTGAACTGTTTACATTCTTTATGGAAAGATGATATTTGTAATTCATGAGTCCTTTGTCAGTATTAGAGTAGCAGGAGGGAAAAAATTATGTGTATGTAGATAGATAGATGGGTAGATAGATAGATAGATAGTTAGATAGATAGATAGACAGACAGATAGATAGACAGATAGATAAATGGAAGACACAGGTTGAGTTGAAGATGAAGGGATGATATCTGGAGAATAAAATTAAAGGGTGAGAGAGGATTTTACAGAGAGAAGGTGAAAGGGAGAAGTAGAATATGGTAAATTATCTTACATAAAACAGACAAGAAAAGTTTTTTACAGTGGAAGGGAAATGAGGGAAGGTGAGAGGGAATGAATGAATCTTATTCTCATAGGATTTGTGTTAAGAAGAGAAAAATATAGACACTCAATTGGGTATTGAAATCTATCTTACCATACAGAAAAATAGGGGGAATGGGTGGAAATGGGGCAAGAGAGCAGGAGGATGACAGATGGGAGGGCAGATTGGAGAGGGGGTAATGAGAAGCAAACACTTCTAAGGAGGGATAGAGTCAAAAGAGAGAATAGAATAAATGAGGGGGCAGGATAGGATTAAGGGAAATATACTTAGTTTTTCACATCATGACTACTATGAAAGTATTTTGCATGACTACACATGTATAACCAGCTTGCCTTTTCTATGAGAGTGAGTGGGGAGGTAGGAAGGGAGAAAATTTGGAACCCAAATCTTCAAAAACAAAAATTTAAAAAAATGTTTTCACATGCTACTGGAAAAAAAGATATACAAGAAATGGGGTATAGAAATCTATTCTGCCCTATATGAAAACTGATTGGGTAGGGGATAAGAAAAGGGGGGAGAGATAGAAGGGAGGGTGGATTAGAAGAAGGGATATTCAGAATGCAAATCATCTTGGGCTGGGGGGAGGGACAAAATGGAGAGAAAATTTGAAATTCAAAATGGAAGTGAATGTTGAAAACTAAAAACAAATAAATTAATTAAAAAAATGTGAAAATATATATATGTATATTATAAAAATATTAAATGAGAATTTTTAAAGGTATGTATGTCAAACATCTGTCTACCCTACACCAGTATGCCACATGATGAACTAGGATGAAGAAACTTGAAAAAATCATAACTTTTTCTAGAATTTATATTGAAATAAGATTTCTAATTAACCCTTTGCCTATTGTAATTATTACTCATAAGTCACCTTGAATTCTTTTTTTTCCCTTTCTTGACACTAGATTGTTTAGTTAACCCTGTATTTCAAACTTTAATTTTCTTTATCATTTGACCCTGACTTTTCAGAAATCTTACTGATTCCATCTCTCTCTCTCTCTTTTTTTTTTTAGGCAATTGGGGTTAAGTGACTTGCCGAGGGTCATACAGCTAGTAAGTGTCAAGTGTTTGGTCTGAGGCCGGATTTGAACTCAGGTCCTCCTGACTTCAGGACTGGTGCTCTATCCACTGCACCACCTAGCTGCTCCAACTGATTCCATCTTTAAAGCTAAAGTGCTAAGTCTTTTGAATCCCTACCTCAGTCCCATATATTCCCATAGATGCTCAGTAGCAATAGCTTAATCACCACCTGTGATGATATTCTCTACCAGCATAATTATTATTGACAAGTAGGTGACAAAAATCTGTATGATAAATTTGTCACCAGAAAGGCATTTTTCTCATAGAAACATCTAGTTGGTACAGTGGATAGAGAACTGGACCGAGCATCATGAAAGACCTGAGTTTGAATCTGGTCTCAGATTTTTATATCTGTGTTACCCTGAGTAAGTCATTTCAAGACTGTAGTTCAGTTTCTTCATTTGTAAAATGAGGATAGCATTAACATAGCACCTGTCTCCCAACGTTGATGTGGAGATAAAATAAAACAATATTTGCAACGCACTTTGTAAAACTGAAAGTGCTATATCAGGGGTACCTATAATTATCTTTCCCCAGCCAGCAATTGCATCTGTGCCCCAAAATATATCATGGCTTGTACAATTTATTTTAGATCTTTACCACTTAGTATAGGGCTTGGCATATGGTGAACATTTAATAAATGCTTATTGACTGATTTATTGACTGTAGTAGGTGATCTGAAGGTTTACTGGAGGAAGGATTTCCCTGAGAACAAATGTGGTCTCAAACAATTACTAGTTGTGTGTCCTTGGGCAAGTCACTTAATCCTGTTTGCCTCAGTTCTTCATCTGTAAGGAAATGTCAAACCACTCCAGTACCTTTGCCAAAAATACCCCAAATCAGACATAAAAAGTCAGACATGACTGAAATGACTGAACAACATTAATAATGAAGGTGTAAGAAGACTAGAAAAATAGGAGGCAGCTAGGTTAGAAAGGGGTATGAGTGACATACATTATAATTATATATAGTTAATACCTATGGCATATTACAACATATAACTATATGTGATTCATATGTAACTACATGTGTGTATGTATATGTGTATTATAGATGTATAATTTCCATATTTCACATTGGAATGTAAGTTTTTTTTAATAAATATGGAAGATTTCATTCTTTTTATGTGTATTCTTAGCACCCAGAATAATGCCTAGTGCACAAAAGCTACTTAATAATTAATTGTCAATTAATTATTGAATGACAGAGGGATGCAGCTAGTCAAGTACCTATCACTTTCCACTCTCCAAGCTTAGTGCTTTTCCTTTAACTTCTCTTTTCATGCCTCTATTTCCTATTTTTTTTCTGAGAGATCTTGAAATATTTTTTATGGCAATGAAAAGTGGTTCTGAGTCATGGAAAGGTAGAAGATTCCTCATATGCAGCATGGATGAAGTAGGTACTGACAGTAATATAGTAATATAATTTTTTCTAAAAATGTTGTCTACAAATATCTGGGGACCTGTAAGACAAAATTATTGTAATTTGTTTTTATCAATCTCACTCTCTAAGGGGTGTGTAGAAGAATTTTGTAGAGGCTATCTGACTTATGAATTAAAATTTAGCTGCAAGCATGAAGACTCATATGCAGATTGATACATTTTTGATACATGTACAAATCTGCAAACATGACTGTACTTCTTGTTTTGCTTAAATTTGCTTAAATCATATTTTTAATTGCAATATTTGGCAACAGAAACAAGTGGCATTGAAGTATCAAAAGCATTCAAATAATATTTTTTGTTAATGTCATGGTTTATCCTAAAACCACTGTGCTGAGATACAAAAGCAATGGTGAATAAAATTCATATGACACCTCAGCAGGAATGAAGGCTAGGGGGACAAACTGAACTAGTAGTCAACATATTCTTCAATACCATGTGCTTGCTGTTACAGAAAGAGAGATGTAAGATAGATATGCATATGCAAAGTTACATGTGTGTGTGTTTGTGCATGTATGCATGTGTATGTGTATGTGTGTTTGTGTGTGTGTGTGTGTGTGTGTGTGTGTCTCAGGGTGAGATCCCTGCCTGCTACAGTAAGCAGACCAGGGTTGGGTAAAGCAGATGATTTTTAAAGCACCTTTTTTAGCTTCTTCCTCACACTGCTCAGACACCAAAGGACTGCCTAATCCCACTGCTTCTGCAGTCCAGTGAAAATGCCTATGCCCCGGCCTGCTTGTGCGCATGCTTGTGGCTACACTTCCAAGGGTATCCACACCTGCTGCTTCATCATTTGCTTGTCTCCACAGAACTTTGAGATAGATAAAAATGGTAAAATGGTAAGGGTGATGTCTTTTGATTTGTGCACAAATTGGATTTAAGTGAGGCAGAATTGCATAAAATTGTCAGCCTCACTTTTTCTTCCAGAGTCATTAAAGTCCAATGGCAAGACAAAATCAAAATGACTGGTGATGACTCAGTGTAAAGTGGATGTCTTTGGCATCTTTTATTTCCAATCAAATAGTAAGAGCTCCATAGAACCTGCTTCAGCCACTTTCATGGTCGTTGGAACAATTTATTCTCAAATGCCCATTCTACCTGGGGAAGTCCTCACATGCTCTGGGTAGACACCTTTCTAACTCCCTGAAGGGTTTAAGATCCCTCAAAATGGTTTAGCCCATGTGCCAAAATAATTTACCTGGGTGTGGCTGCTGCCCATGCTGTAGCTTCTTGGAGCCACAGGTGAGAGTTGGGTGGATCAGGTGGACTCAAAATGTGGAGAGCAGCTGTGAAAAAGGCTCTGTGGCCCTTACACCAAAGGTACTTGTCTTCCCTGAATAAACCCTACACCCCACAAAGATTTACATATTTATATATGTGTTTGGAACACACACACACACACACACACACAGAGTTAACTTAAGAATGTGCTTGAATAAACAATGAAATTCTTATTTGAATCAATCTTGAACTCTAAATATGTATCTTTTTATTCTATTCTATATGTTGACTTTGGAAGTATGCTTTTGTTGGTTATGGAAGTGTGATTTTTAACTCAAGGAAAGAAGTGGAGCAATTGTTTCATTTGCAATCTAACTTTCCTGGGAGTTTTTGTTTGTTTTGTTTTTGTCTTTATAGAACAATTAGCAAACTATTACTAACCAATGATGCTGTATTTGATATTATCCTTAAAGGAAAATGAATGCAGTGAGACTGTCGCTTCAAAGAACATAACTGATAGATTTGTTGACAATGATAGAAGTTGAGCTTTTAAGAAAGAAAGAAATATTTGGTAAACATGCATTGGTTACTGTGAGCTTGATCAATTCCAATACTTAAAGACTTTTATACTGTTATCAGTAGTGATATCACCTAAAGTAGTTTTTATGGTACTGTATAGCAAAATATGTTAACATTTAGAAGATGTGCATTCTTTCATAAATGATTTTTTCTCCTAAATGACTAATGCATGATTTTACAACATCAAACATGGGTAAAAAAAATTCATTTAAAGAGCAAGAGAAACCAAAGGATTTTAATGGAACACACTACATAAAGTCATTGATATGTTTTCATATTCTGCATTGCAATTAAGCAATTAGCAAATAACACTTATATTTAATTTTAATGTTAAAATATTAAGTTATCTGAAAAGAATAATAAAATTCTTCCTTTCTAACTGCATTTGTGTCATAGATCATTTTTTCCCTTTACTTCACTGAAAATAATATCACAACAGATTGACTGCAGAAGTAAATATGAGATTCTATCTTTCTTCTATTAAGCCAGACATTAAAGAGGTTTGCAATAATTTAAAATAATACCACATTTTCTCTAATTTCATTTTTGTTTTGAAAAATCTAGTTTTCACAAAAAGTGTAATTCATGTTACCAACTAGTGTGTTTGTTACTGAATATGTTAAATGAATATTTAATACCTTTTTTTAATTTTATCAGTTTTAATTTCTAATATGGTAAATATCAATTTTGCTTATGTAATAGTTCTTTGGAATCTTCAATAAGTTTTAAAAGGGTCAAAGTATAAGACCAAAAGTAAGACCAAAAAAATTTTGAGTCACTGCTCTAGTACAATAGAGATGAATATAGTTGTCTACCTCAATTGTTGTCCCTAGAAAGTCTAGGTACACAGTTGTCCACCAACATAAGAGCTTTTGTGTGGTCATCACAGTGATTTAACAAGACTTGGCAGGACACAACGAGCCATTCAGTGCTGCACTTGATGAATTCTATGAAGCTGCATTTTTAAGGTCTCCAAGGCTTCACTGGAAATGCTCAGTAGGGGACTATAGTGAAAGCAGGAACAAATAGGAAAGAACAGTGGGATAACCCCTATCTCCATATCCTGGGATTGGAACTGATATATTTATATATCAGCCTGCCCATCTATCCAAGAAACTGAGACTAGAAATAATGGGAAAGTCAAGGAAGAGATAGACCTTAGGCATCATATTCCTCAGACCCTGGAAGATATAAGGAGCTCACGATAGCCTTGGGATCTGTTTTTATTTTGACAGGATGTCATAGCTAAATGAAACTTTCACTGGGACTTTTGGGTCCATGCTTCAGAAGAGTTCCAAGACTAAAGTAACTTAGTGATCAAGGTAGCTTAGGTGATTAATGGAGATGGAAGGTGGAATCTCAATCAGCCAGATGTTATTTATTTCCCATTACTAAGATCATAGGCAAAGAGTAGCCAAGTGGGTAACATTCTCAATTAACAATGGGACAGACTGAGGTGATACCAAGCAGGGGTAACATATATGGCTATGGTCTTTCACACTTGAAGAGGACCAAAATGACATCATTATGCCAGGATCAAGGTACAGTGTATTCAACCATGGCTGATACGTAACTCAGGCAATTTGTCTTTTGCAAACTGTTCCTGTACTTTGACCACTTATTTAATGGGAAGTAACACGTGGGCTTATACATTTGTGTTAATTCCCTGTATATCCTGGATATCAGACACTTATTAGAAATAATTGTGTTGTTTTAACATAATAGAATTTAGCACTTATGAAACACTTTAAGTTAATTGAGGAATAAATTATGATCACAGCTCATAAATGTCCGAGGCCAGGTTTGAGCCTTCTTGAGTCTAGGTCCAGTATTCTATCCTCTGCCCCTCTTGACTGTTTCTAAATAAACATTATATTTGTTATCCTAGAAACATCTATTTCTATTCTTAAATGTTTTAAAATTTCTATTCTTAAACAAGTTTTAAAATTTCATCACATCAAAACATTCTCTTTTATATTTTGTGATCTCCTCTTTGCCTTTCTTGGCTAAGATATTTTTCTTCCCACAGCAAGGCAGTCAGAAAACATTTGTTAAGCACTCAAAATATGCTACGCCACTGTGCTAATCAATGAAAGATACATCTGCCTATCATAAGATGTTGTAATAATACAAAGAATATCCAAGTTCTTGTTTTTCATGTTCAATTCATATTGAATAATGCATCCCTCCCTTCATCCCTTCCCCCAATAGAATGTAAGTTCCTTGAAAACAGTACCTGTTCTTAAATTTTTTCGTGTGTTCTCATTGATAGAAATGTCTGCACAAATTAGATTCCTAATAAATACTTTTTAAAATTGAATTGGAATGGATTCAAATTCTCAAACTTTAATTTTTCTGAGACCAAGTAGAGAAGAAATAGAGTAATCTAAAACCAAATGAATATTTAATGGGGAATTGAATTAGAGTAACCCCAGGTTTATTCTGTGCTGCCATTCTAGGATAAAATAGATATAAATTCTGATTCAAAGGAATTAATTTGCTTACTTAATTTTCTATTAAACTTAAGCTAAAATTTGCATAGTATTATCACATAGTGCTATAAAATATTAATTGGCACAAAATAGTTAATGTCCCACCAGTACTTAATATAACATGGTATGTCCCTTTCACCCCTTAGGGTGATTAAAATTTAAATCTTAATATGTGCCATTAAATAAATCACTAATAAATATGAAATATTTATGATAGAATTTGAGAAAAGAATTCTATGTTTTTGCTTTTATATGGGTTTTCAATTCTAACACACACACACACACACACACACACCTCATATGTGTTTATATATTTGTTATTGTGCAGTTGTTTTTCAGTCTTGTCCAACCCCTCATGACCTTTTTGGAGTTTTCTTGGCAGAGATACTGCAGTTGTTTGCCATTTCCTTCTCTAGCTCATTTTTCAGATGAGGAAATTGAGGCAACAGGGTTAAGTGACTTACACAGGATCACATAGCTAGTAAGTATCTGAGGCTAGATTTGAACTAAGGAAGATGAGTCTGTCTGACTCTACAAATGGTGTTCTATCCACTATGCTACCTAGCTGCCCATGTGTTGTTTTTTTTTATACACAGTGTCCCAAAATTCTTAAAGTACCTTTGAGTTGTAATAATTCAAAACTACACTAAGACTTTTTTTTTAATACCTACACATGATCAGATTGCACAGCCCCTTGCTGACATTATTCACCTGTGAGAAGTAGAGTTCAGTGCATTCCCCAAGACACCTATGTTTTGTATATGCCAACCTGGGTTGACTATAATGATTGAGTGCCATGTGCTATGTGTTCTTGATGTCATTTTCCTTTTATCCTTTTGCTCTAGCTATCTAGATGTTGGGGTGAACAGTGTGGCCACATTGTTATGAGTATACAGCCTTATGAATTTAAGAAATTGTAATTTAGTTCTAAGCTCTCATCCATAGGGGAACTTCCCATCATCATTGAACAAAACACCTTTCAATGAGCTCGTCACAGTTCACCATCATAGCATAAACTTATCCTTGGATATAGCATATCATTGTTTTCATTCTTAATACTGAATCATTAAAAATAAGCTATGCCTCCTAAATGAATAATGCATACTAAACAATAACATTGACCAAGGGCAATATTAACCTGCTTTTCTCTTAGACCTATCAAGTCTCCTACATGTCAGATGAATCCCAACCCCAATATTCTTATTTAAAATATACATATGTGTGCATGTATGTGCACATGCATAGTTATGTATATGTATGTATATGTGTGTGCATACAGACATATGCATATACTTATATACCTATACATACATGTGTATGTATTGCATATTGCAATATTGCATATTACATATGCATATATGCATGTACGTGTGTATATACACATACACACATTACACACTCATATATACATATGCCCACACATATACACATGTGCACACCCATATATACACACATGTACACACATAATATAAATAATATATTTATAATATCTATATATAATATATTATATAATATTTATATTTATACACACAGACACACACATACAAAGGAATCAAGGCTCTTGCAGTGATCCAAGAGAGAAGATAAGGGCCTGCACCAGGGTAGTACCTGTGCCAGAGGACAGAGAGTTAGAATATAAGAATGACATCTAGGATTGTAGGCTGAGGTGACTAAGAGGAAATGTTGCTAATAAGAGTAAGTGGGAAGAAGCTGCAGAAAAGTCATAGAAAAAAGTTTTATGTCTGGGAACATTAAGATGTTTGGTATTGTGGTACTCAGGATCATTGACTATGTATCCCAGGCATCTTCCATACCATACAGGAAACTGTGAAAATGTTATTTTTATAACCTGAGTTCTTTTGTCATAATAACTTTGTTGAAAGTACAACTATTTTTTCTATTTTATCTTCAGGAGAAAACATTTCAGCCTGTATTAGTGTTTGAAAGCAAACTCTGGTCAGTGATGAAATAAAAAATTCTTACATCTCCAAGAGCCTCTAGAGTTTAAAATATCATCTATGTTTCTATAACAACAAAACTGTCTGGACAGTACACATGTGAATTTCTACATTGTCAGGAGAGATCTCACTTATTGATGAAACTTCTCTCCTTTTGAATTCAATATAAAATAATAAAGATTTATATCTCTATTTTCCATGGAATTCAATGATAAAACTTTTAAGATTTTGCTTAGTAAAAACCCTCAAATGTACCTCTAAATAAGATCTCTATTTCAAATACATTCTAAACTTATAAAGTTAAATGGAAAATCGAGCCTCATTCATGTGATACACAGAGGCCATCAAAAATAAGATTTACCTTTCCTTAGGTCTTGCTTTATTCTATTGATAAAAAGATGGCATTTCATAGTATTATATACTTGCCACCTTTGGCAAAGTATTGTTTAATTAATAAATAAAATAATCACTTCAACAAATCAAGTCACTTTCATGAACAAATCATACCTATTATTTATTATGTCTTATTAAATACTTCTGAAATACTATGTATGTATAAAATGGTGTTTGTTATATGTTTGGAACTGAAGGAAATATTTTGATGTTGCACCCTCATATTGGTTGGAATATTGCAATATCTTCACGGAATTTTGTTTAGAATTAAATTTGGCAAAGGTGTACTAAATACTTGTTATATGCAAGATAAGAAGTAGGAAAACATTAACAAAGAAAGAAAAAGCATATCAGACCCCATCTACAATGAATTCACATTCTACTGCAGGCAGTAGTAGGAAGGGACATATACTATATGTAATACAAGGTGGAGTATCAGGAGTAAAAAAATATTCAGAATTCAAGTAGATCTAAAATATCATATATGATATCTCCACCAATTCAGGGAATAACTCATTCATGTCAGGATATCCTCTGTGTTTCTCACCCATGTCTTCTCAAATTTTCAACTCAGGGTGTCATTCTCCCAATATCTTGGATATTGCTTCATGTTCTCTTGATATGATGAGAGCACCAATGGATCACAGAGCTATCCTTCCCATTATCTCTCCTTTTCTTTCTCTCACCAATCTTCTTTCCAATAAGCCATTTCTTTGATGACATGATTTATATACTTTTTTCCTATGAAATTCTCTGTATGTGTGGTTCCTTGACTGAACAAGAATGTCCACCATTGTTATCTGAATTGCCCTTTGTCTGATACAAATCAGCTTTAATTCTTCACATACTGAATCGGCTCATGAATTGTAGCCATGCAAGACTACTAGAACTATATTGTGTTAAAATTGACATGTACTTAATGGAAAGGCTTGGGAGTCATTAAAAACAATAAAACAATTATCACCAACAAATCAAACCACATGAAACCAAAACCAAACATTGCAACTCCCTTAGGGAAATAATTTGCTTAGCAAACTAAAATCTAATTTTCCTCCTACTGTTAAAAATGTATGTGCCAACTCATTATCTATTTATGGCATCTGTCATATATGTTATGATCATGAGCCTTTAAGAAATTGCAAGATTGAATATGTTTGTGAAAGGATGTGATATATAGACATGTACATAGGTGTATTGTGTCTATTGAGTATATGCATACTCATTTGTGTATGTGAATGTATAAACACACATATACACAAAAGTGTATGTTTCATAGGGTTATGTATGGTATGTGCTTGTGCATGAGTGGCAATATATTAGAGTGGAGACAGAGCTACCTCAAACCCAGGCATAATTCTGTTTAAATACAGCCTTTGATACTATATGACTCTGAGCAAATTATTTATCTGGGTGCAATTCTTTTTTTGAGAAGGTTCTAACCTGTATCATTAGAGTAGAGGAAAGTTCTTCAGCAGGAAGACCCCTAGACTAATTCAATTACAGGTCCCATTATTCTCAGATGAATGCATGTATTATTTATATATGAATATAACCTAATATTTACATAGCAATTTGAAGTTTGCATATCATATGAAAATATCCCATCTGTTGTAAAATTTTGAAATGTCTACTTTCACCTGCTAATTACCTAGCACTTCCTAAAGTTTAACTTTCTTCTTCTTCTTCTTGTTCTTCTTTTTCTTCTTGACATTCAGAATCCCATTTCCATGCCTTTACACTGACTATCCACTAGCCATGGAATATTCTGACCATTCACTCCTCCTTTCAAATTCCTTTCAAACTCAAGCCCCACCTTTTTGAGGAGTCAATTTCTAGTACCCATAGATTCTACTCCCTTCTCCTCTCAGATTATCTTCCATCTGGTGCCTGGTGTCCCACCCATTAGAATGGGAGATCCTTCAGGTTGGGTACCATATTTCCAACCTTCTTTGCATGTGCACTGCCTTATACGTAGTGTGCTCTTAACAAATACTTTTTGGGGCAATTAGGTGGTGCAGTGGATAGAGCACCAGCCCTGAAGTCAGGAGGACTTCAGTTCAAATATGGCCTCAGATACATAACACTCACTAGCTGTGTGACTCTGGGCAAGTCACTTAACCCCAACTGACTTTAAAAAATACTTCTTGATTGTTTGACAGACTCATTAGTTCCTTTCAATAACCCTCTAAGTTAGGTGCTACTGTTGTGTACTTATATATGTACATAATGGAGCTCAATAGATGGTCCATCAATGTTCCTAACCAAAGGAACGCTTCACCATTTGTTTTTTTTTTCCCCTTTAAGTATAATTCATGATGATGGATCTCATTTAGAAGCTCTACAATATTTTATGAATTGATGTAATCACTAAACCATAGCTCCATTCTGCATCTACTGCTCTGCTTGGTTTCAAATCCATAGAACAAGATACCTCCTAGTATGCAGAACACAACCTGCTACCATCCAACCCTTTTCCTTCTTCATTTTTGTATGTCTCCCCCCCATTAGATTCCAAGCTCCTTGGGGGAAGAGATTGCCTTTTGTATTAATTGTATCCCTAGCACCTAGCACAGTACTTGGCACATAGTCGGTGCTTAAATAATATTTAATGGATTGAATTGCATCCAAAGACAGGAACCTCAAAAGAAGTTCACCATATTTTGGGAATTATCCTGCTCCTTCTATTAGCCTCTGCAGAATGGTTTTTTGTTTCTTTTTTTTCTCAAAAATGTGAATTGACAGTTTTTGCCAGCACACACCTCCTTGTTTGTTTTCTAGCTGCATAATAATAATCAGATATTAACAATAAATAATCACAGATGGCAAACTTGTCTATTGTAATATATTTAACAGATCCTGTACAACTTTGAAGTATGAATGATAAGTTGTTTCTGGACAAAAGTTTATAAGGCGTAATTTTCATCTACTAAAATTTAACAGTTATTAAATAATAAAGTAACTAATAGTGAGTACAATATTATTTTGAGTGGCCTACATCTTTCAATCAGTTGTCTGACAATGACTAAGTGATTCACTGTGTAATATCATTCTGAAAGCATTCCAGTTCTTTTTTTTTAATACCCTCCTCAAGAGTGCCATCAAAGTGTGTGTTGATTATGTTCATTATACTTTTAAATAGATAAGAAAATCAGCGTGTAGTTTGTAGTCATTGACAGTTTTTCAGCTGTGTGTGTTTTGTTTATTTTTGGTAATAATTTTCAGAATTTATCCCCATCTTTGTTATCTCCTACCACTTTCAACCTGTGAAAATCCTGGAACGCTTCATTTATTCTCTCTCTGTACCTTATGGCAACCTAATATGGCAGTAATCCAGTAATGGATGTAAAGATCTAGAGATGACATACTTAAAGAGGCCTACAGTAATATGATACTGTCCTGCCCTAAAAAATGATAAAAATTCAATAACCATAAAATTTTTAAAAAGCATAAACATACAAAATAAGGTACAATATTTTGCATATAAGACAGAACAATTAATAAAGGGAAACTAAATCAATTATTATTCAACCAAACCTTGGCTTTATTCTGTGTCCTTTTCCATCAGAATTTC
Source organism: Vombatus ursinus (assembly GCF_900497805.2). Taxonomy (NCBI): domain Eukaryota; kingdom Metazoa; phylum Chordata; class Mammalia; order Diprotodontia; family Vombatidae; genus Vombatus; species Vombatus ursinus. Next base: position 23,376,927 of record NW_020954599.1, read on the forward strand.
TGTTGTTTTATTTTTTTTAATGAAGTTGTAGTTCAAGCGCACACAGCTCTGGTTCTGCTTATCTCACTTTGGATTATTTCACACAGGTGAAATAATCACCTCCTCACATTCATATTTGTCATTTTTATAGATACCTAAAACCTTCTTGTCTTAATATAACATTATTAATTCAGCTGTTTTCTAGTTGTTGAATTTATAGGTTATTTTCAATAACTCACCATTACAAATAAATATAACAGCTATTTTTGTATCGCAATGAACATTTTATTTTGTACAGTGTATCTCTACTGTCACTTTTTCTCATATTCTTAAAGAAAAAGCCTAGTAATAGAAAAGCTGTGGCTAAAGGTTACATGACCTTTACACTGACAGATTAATTTCCAAAATGTTTGTGCTACTCTGTATTATCATCACTCATATATCACTCTTGGTTTTCTCTTTGCCCTGAAGGAACAGAAGGTTCCATTCTTCTTCTTTTCTTTCCTTCCTTTCTTCCTTTCTTCCTTCCTTCCTTCTTTCATTTCTTTCTTTTTCTTTCTTTCTTTCTTTTTTCTTTCTTTCTTTTTCTTTCTTTCTTCCTTTCTTCCTTCCTTTCTTTCTTTCTTTCTTTCTTTCTTTCTTTCTTTCTTTCTTTCTT
>NW_020954599.1:23377573-23451127 GCF_900497805.2 Vombatus ursinus
CTTTCTTTCTTTCTTTCTTTCTTTCTTTCTTTCTTTCTTTCTTTCTTTCTTTCTTTCTTTCTTTCTTTCTTTCTTTCTTTCTTTCCTTCCTCCTTCCTTCTCTTCCTTCCTTCCTTTGTTTCTCTCTTCCTTTTTTCCTTCTTTCCTTCCTTCCTCCTTCCCTCTTTCCTTTCTCTCTTTCTTCTTTTTCTTTTTTATTCTTCTTCATCATCTTCATCTTCTTCTTCTCTTCCTCTTCTTCCCTGTTCCTCCTTCTTCCTTGATTTGTTTTTATTTGTGGGAGGTATTTTTTTTTTCAGTTATCTTGCTCCGTATTTCTCTCATTAAGTGACATGTCTATATAGTGAGTTCATGTAATTATTAAGTTTGCATTTTCTCCTCTACAGATTATCTGTTCTATTCTTTTGAAGAGAAAATCTCTGAAGTCTTGTTGTATATTATTATTATCATTTTCTATATGTTTCATGATACAGGGATACTGATCTACTTAATTGCCACACATAATTCTGTATTTCCACTTTCTAGGCCTTGACAATGGCAAAACTTCTTGCATACTTCTGCCCTTCCCTCCCTGAGATATTCTCTGTTTCTCCCATTTCTTGGCATCCTTGGCTTCTTTAAAGAGTTATATGACACAGGAAGGTTTTCTCAGTCTACCCAACCACTTTAACTTTCCGCACTAAAAATCACTTTTCATTCTAATGTGTATGTCTTACATGTACCTATTTGGTAAATAGTAATTCTCCAATTAAAATGTAAGATCTTTGTGGTTAAGTACAGTTTCCATTTTTCTTTATGCCTCCAGTGCTTAGCACATGCTTGGAATGTAGTAAATGTTTAATAAAACCTTATTAATTGACTGATTGTTACATTGTGTAATATTTTATTTTTCTCATAGATTTATATCAGATCCTTATGGATAATGGATGTCTGACATTTGTCTCCATATTTATGGAAACTATTTTTACCCTAATTTGTATTTCTTTATTTTTTAATTTAAATAAAAAAAAAACCTCTCATCTGGATATAATCAAATTTATCACATCCATTTCTTTTCCTCTATTCCTCTCCATTTTTATTGAGACTAATCCATTCCTTTTTCTTTAAAACTTTTTCTGGAATGTTTAAATCATTATACATTTGATTTTACAGTTGTTTTAACTGTATTGGCATCATTCATTTTATTGGAAGTGAAGTAGTTCATAAGATCATAGATATAGATCTGAAAAAGGTGTTACATTTTATCTAGTCCAAACCATTCTGTTTAGAGATGAAGAAGCTAACCTTTGCATCTCTTTGGAGAATGGATACAAGTAGAATGAAAAGAGGCATGGGAATCCATTATTAAGCATTGTAATAGTCTAGACAAGAGATAATGATGATTTAGGCTGGTTGATATGTGAGTAAAGAGAAGGGGATTGAGTTGACAGAGTTGTTCTGGAGGTAGAAATGACAATATATGATGACTTTCTGCATATGCAGTCACAGTAGGGAGTTAGTGAAGACAAAGTTGTGATTTTTGGTAAACAAGAGAATGATGGTGAAATGAAAAGTTATGAAAAAGCAAGGGGTTTTTTTATGAGTGATGTAATAGGCATTGGGAAGCACATACCCAACCCATCCACCTCTGTGCATTCTGTATTCTATGCAAAATGAAAAAAAAAGAGAAAAAGCCTATTGTTTACTTACTAGTTACCCATCAAGAAACTGGAGACCTCAACCACATCTGAAGTGTAGTCATCTACATCTATGAGCTGATGTGGGAGACAAGGGATGGATAAGATGTTGAATTTCCTGGGTAGTTATTAGGGTAATAATAATTAATAACTGTCCAGAAAGGCTGAACTAGTGCAAAAAGGTGAATGGTTGGGATTTACACAGTGGAGGGTGAGGTTTGGGAATGTGAGAACTGGGAAATAGATAAGAATATGGTTGTTTTGAAAAAATTATCACAACTAGTATGCCAGAAAAACTGGAAATGTCTCATTTTCCTATAATCTGATTGACCTATCACACATTCCAGACCAATGATTTAATCCAATACTTTCATTTTACAGATGAAGAAATAGGGTATGATGGCAAAATAATTATGAACAACAAACAGGGATCAGGAACAAACACATGTTCACATCTATATCACAATAATCAATACACATAATTATAAAATCATATATAATTTACTCAAGAAGAAAGTAGAGACTATGGACTTATTTTAAACTTATTTTTAAAATTTTATCATATATACTAAGAGTTAAACTCACTATATCTGAATGGACATGATATAAGGTTGTTGATATAGAAGCACTTTCTTACTCAGCAGTTTATATACATTCAGGCTTTCAACTTGATAAAGTAAAGGTCAAAATCAACACAAATTAGAATAAATAAAAAAATGAGAAGACATGGCATGCAATTAAAACTGCTCCAACTTGACCTATTTAAATAAGTTATTGACCAAAAATAAGAAATTAAAAAGAAAGGATTATCACTATTTCCTATCAAAGTTTAACTGATTTAAGTCAATAAGCACAATGAGTTCAAAAGAGCATAGAAATTGGCTCTGCCAGCAAACTATAAACTCCTTGCCAAGTGAAGGGTTATGATGGCCAAGGACATCACCACTTCAGCATAAAAACCTGTTTTAGGGAAAAAAATCATATGATATATCTTGGGAGAAGAATTTAAGGTAATCTCAATGTAATCATTGAAATAATATTATTAAATATTGAAAATTAATAAAATAATCTTAAAATATATCTTCATAAAAATAAGTTCTATCAAAGGGAAAAATTAGTTTAATGAAAGCTTGGCATGAATACAAATAAAACAAATAATGCCAATAGTGTTGAAAAATGAAATTGCAGGAGTTCTAGCACATAAGATGGTAGAGTAGGAGATGTCACTGTGCTTTGGCACAGCCCCAGGTAGACAGGTATTCTCCAGTGGCCAAAGATCCTTGTGCTTCAGTGTCCCCCCCCCCCAGGAAATGCTGAAACATGCCACCTGGATTAAACAGATGACAAACACCACCACTAGAACCACAGCTCAGCAACAGGTAAGCTGCCAGACCCATACAGCCTCCAGCTGCCAGCCACTGAGGCTCCAGCCCACAAAGCAAGTGATGAGGGGTCTGGCTCCCAGCATAAGTTTAGGAAAGTGCTCCCTTGTGCCCCAGAAGCTTAGATCAACTCCAAAATCCAGGAAATAGACAAATATCAATAAGAAAAAGTAAAAATTAACATGGATCATAGAGAATTATAAAGGTGACAGGGAAGATCAAAACACAAATTCAGAAGAGGACAACATTGTCAATATACCAACATCTGAAATCTCAAAGCCGAATATGAACTGGGCTAAAGGCCAAAAAGCCTTCTTGGAAGAGCTCAAGAAGGATTTTAAAAGTTAAATAAGACAGATGGAAGAAAAATGGGCAAATGAATTGAGAGGTATAAAAGTGAGAATCAACAGCTTGGAAGAGGAAGGACAAAAATTGACTGTAGGAAACAATTGCTTTAAAAAAAAACATAATTAGCCAAATGAAAAAAAAATCCCCTAAGGAAAATGACTCCTTAAAAAGTAGAATTGGTCAAATGGAAAAGGAGGTACAAAAGCTAATTGTGCAAAACAATTTGTTAAAAATTAGAATTGGGCAGGTGTAAGGTAATGACTCCATGAGACTCTATGAGACTCTATGAAACATGAATCTGTCAAACAAAATCAAAAGAATGAGAAAATAGAAGAATATGTGAAATACTTCATTGGGAAAACAGCAGACTTAGAAAAGAGATCCAGGAGAGAGAATTTAAGAAGTATAGTCTACCTGAAAGTCATGATAAAAAAAAATAAAGACCTAGACAGCATCTTTCAAGAAATTGCCCTGATATCCTAGAACTATAGGGTAAAGTGGGAATTGAAAGAATCCACCAATGATGTCCTGAAAGATATGCCAAAATGAAAACTCCAAGGAACATCATAACAAAATTCCAGAATTACCAGGTCAAGGAGAAAATGTTGTAAGCAGCCAGAAAAAATAATTTAAATATAATGGAATCATAGTCATGGTTCTGCAGGACCAGACAGCTTCAACATTGAAAGGATCAAAGAGCTTGGAATATGATATTCTGGAAGCCAGAGGAGCTTGGATTGTAACCAAGAATCAAGTACTCAGAAAAATTGAGCATAGTCTTTTAGGGGATAAGAAGGATATTCAATGAAATTGGGGACTTCCAAACTTTCCTGATGAAAAAACCAGAGCTGAAAAAGAAATTTGTTTTTCAAATACAAGACTTAAGAGGAGAATAAAATAGTAAATGGGAAATTAAAAAAAAAATTTTTCAATAAGGTTAAACTGTTTGCATCCATACGTGGTAAGATGATACTTGTAACTCTTGAGAATTGTATCTTTATTATGACATTTAGAAGCAGTATACATAGACAGAGGGTATAGATTTGAGTTAACTTTAATGTGATGATAAAAATAATTAATTAAGGGGTAAAAAATGATTGAGGTAGAAGAAGAGGAAAGGAGGAGGCAGAAGAGAATAAATTACATCACATGAAAAGGCACAATGACCTGTTACAGTAGAGGGAAAGAAGGGGGATGTGAGCATTGTTTGAACCTTACTCTCATCATATTTGCCTCAAGCAGGGAATAACATACATATCAAATTGAGTATAGAAATGTATCTTAACCTATAGGAGGGGAAAAGGAAAAGAAAAGGGATCGGGTTGACAGGAAGGAGGATCCTGATAATTTTCGTGTTTGTTTTATGTCCTGCATTTTTACTTGAGTTGTTAATTATTTCAGGTAGTTTTTTAGTTGATAGCTTTATTTCTTCTTTGCCTATTCTAATTCATTCAATTTTTTCTTCTTCTCTTATTGCTAAAGCTAACATTGCAAGTACAACATTGAATAACAATGGTGATAATGGACATCCTTGTTGCACACCTGATCTTGCTAGGAATGTTTCTAACTTACCCCCACTACATATAATGCTTGCTAATGGTTTTAGAAGCTTCTTATCTTTGAAAGAAAAACTTCATTTGTTCCTATGTTCTCTGATGTTTTTACTAGCAATGGGTGTTGTATATTGTCAAAAAGATTTTTCTGCATCTATAGAGATAATAATATGATTTCTGTAAATTGTATTATTGATAGGGTCAATTATGCTGATAGAAAGGGCCTAAACATCATTGTATTGCTTAGAATAACATTCATTCACAGTTTATCATTTTGTAATAATTCTGTTACTTTGTACACAGTACATTTCACTTTGTATCAGCTTATACAAGTCTTCCCAGGTTTTTCTGAGAGCATCCTGCTCATCATTTCTTGTAAAATAGGATTACATCATAATCACACAACATAACTTCTTTAGTCATTCCCCAATTGATGGTCATTCCCTCAATTTCTAATTCTTTGTCCCCAGAAATGAGATGATATAAATATTTTTGTATAGATAAGTTCTTTTCCTTTTTTTTAATCTCTTTTGAGATATAGACCTAATAGTGGTATTGCTAAGTCAAAGGTAGGCATGGTTTTATTATAGCCATTTGAACACAGTTCCAAATTACTCTACAGAATGTTTAGCTCATTTCAGAACTCCACCAATCATGCATTAATATCTCATTTTTCCCACATCTCTAACTTTTGTCATTTATTGTTTCTTTCCTATCAGCCAATCTAATAGGTATGAGGTAGTACCTCAGAATTGTTTTAATTTGCATTTCTCCAATCAATAGTGAGTTAGACTATTTGTTTTTAATAGGGCTACAGATAACTTTGATTACTTCACCTGAAAAATGATCGTTTGATCATTTATCAATTAGGGAATGCCTCTTTTTTTATAAATTTGATGCAATTCTTTATATGTTTTTAGAAATGAGGCCTTTATCAGAGAAATTTGCTTCACATTTTTTCAGTTACTATTGCTAACTGTATTTTCCTCCATCCTATTCCCCCAATATATTCTATTCTCTCTCCCCTTTCACCCAGTCCCTCCTCAAAAGTGTTTTGCTTCTAACTTCCTCACCCAATCCAGTGGATTTTTTCAATGATGATTTTACCCTCTGGTTCTAGGATATCAGGACAGTTTTTTTTTTTTAATAATTTCTTGAAAGTTGATGTCCAGGCTCTTTTTTATCATGACTTTCAGGCAGTCAAATATTCTTAAATTGTCACTGCTGGATTTATTTTACATGTCTCTGATGTTTTTTCCATGTGGTATTTTACATTTTATTCTATTTTTTTCCATTCTTTTGATTTTGTTTGACTCATTCTTGACATCTCACAGAGTCATTAGCTTCCACTTGCCAATTCTAATTTTTATGGAATTATTTTTTTTCAGTGAGCTTTTGTACTCCCTTTTCCATTTGGCCAGTTCAATTTTTTAAGGATTTGGTTTTTTTTTTTTTGGAAATTTTTGTAATTCCTTTACCCAGCTGTTGACTCTATTTTGCATACCTTTCATTTATTTTGCCATTTCTCTTCCACCTTTCTTATTTGGCTTTTAAAATTCTTCTTGAGCTCTTCCACGAAGGCCTTTTTTACTCAGGAGCAATTTATATCCTCCTTTGAAGGTTTGGATGTATGTATATTCACAATGTTGTACTCTTCTGAGTTTTTGTTTTGATTTTCCCTGATCCCATAGTAATTTTCTATAGTCATTATTCATTTTTGCTTCTTGTTAATCTTGTTTCCCAATTTCCTGGCTTTTAAAATTGAACTCTCCTGCTTAAGCACAGGGTGCACTGTCCCAACCTTCTTGTGCTGGGGGCCAAGTGTCTGATCACTGGATTTATGTGCTGGGTTCTCAGGTGCTGGCTGTTAGAGGCTGTAGAAGTCTGGCAGCTTACCTGGTGCTGAACTGTGGTCCTAGTGGTTGTGTCTGATGTGTGGTGATGCCAGGTGGGTTTTTTCCGCATTTCCCCAGGACTATACTGAAGTATATGGAGCTCTGGCTCCTGAAGGACATCTGTTTTCCCTGGGCTGTTCTGAAGGACCTGGAATTCTGGAATCTGGAGGATGCCTAACTGCCCTGAGTTGCACTGAAGTACAGGGATGTCTGGCTGGTGGAGGACCCCTGCCCACTTGGGGCTCCATTGAAGCCATGGTGGTTCTCCCAGCTGAAGTCTGCCAGTTTCCCTGGCAATGCTAACTTAGCACGTGGAGAGTCCTGGTGTTGGTGTTTGCTTGCTCCACCACCCTGTGGTTCAATCTTTCCTGCTGGTTTGCTGAGGTGGGGCTTGCTACTGGCTTGCTGTGATGGTTCTTTTTCTGAAATTCACTTCTCTTTTAAAGTGAGACAGACCTTTCTTGCTGATACTCCAAGTTTCCTGGGCTAAAAGACTGCTTCACCCTGTTTTTTTCACTGGCTCCACTCTTCAAGAATTTGTTCTGGGATGCTTTTTTTTAATGTTTGATCAGAGGCGAATATGAGAGCCAACAACTATTTATTGCTTACTCCACCATCTTGGTTCCCAGAAGCCCTTCTCTAACCTATTTCATTTATCTTTTGATATGTTATGGAATTTCATAGAACTCAATAGGATTATATATTTTATTAGGCATTAGTTCACTTTGCAATATTTGTTAATAGACCTTTGTAATCTTTTTGAGGGTGTAGTTGTCAATCTTTTTTTTTCTAAGTGTACATTGATTTAGTTTTATACATCTCTTTTGATTTACCTGCTTTGTTTTCCTCTTGATTTACTTGGTGTTTTTCTTTTCCTCACCATTTGTTTTCTCCATTACTAACTTTTTGATGTCAATGCCTTTGATGTTGGGTACCACCCCAGGGCTAGACACAAAACTGCCTCAATATCCACTTTTTGGAAGATTTATATTCTACATGTTTAAATTGGGATGGTGATGCTATTAAGATTGATTAAAGATGGGGTCAATGCCCTTTCTTTCAGGCCTACCAGAACCATTCATACTGGCCTTTGGTTCCTGTCACTTTTGAAGTTCTCATTTTTTACTTTTCTGGCTGGTATGAATCCATAGCAATTATGCTGTTTTATGGAATGCAATGTGGATGTTCCAGACCAGTTGTGTCAAACTGAAATGGAAATTAATCCCTATAGTCAATATATTGATATAGAAAACCAAAAGTTAGCATTATTATGTTGTATTTGTGTTTATTTTGTTAAATATTTTCCGATTATCTTTAATCTGGTTATTGTTGCACTTGATGGCTCACTAATGACTTTGAAAACTCTGTTCTCAAAAAAGCCACTGCAGCCTTGGGGCCTTACTAAACTAAGTGCAATCCCAGGCAGAAGAGAGCACACTCCATCTCCCTTCTGCCTCATCTTCCTCACTTTTCTGGATGGACATTGTGTCTGTTTGGAAAGTGTCTAGCAGACTGTGGGTGAAGTTTAGTTACTGGCAGTAGCAGGAGGGAAATCTCAGTGTCCATACCAGACATAAGTTCTAGGGTTGTTTTATACAGTTTTGCCAGAGGAGTAAAAGTTGATGAAGGAGCTGAGTGAATAATTTAAGCACAAGCTTTCTTCAAAATTAATTCATGAGGATTTTTTTTAACCTCATAAAGGTTATCCCATTCCTGTCCTATGAATTCAGATACAATTTTTCTCTATATGTTGAATAACTCCATTTTTTTGGTGGGGCAGTTGTGAAGGGGAAAATAATATGTATTCTACCCTCCTGTTGGGCATGTGACCACAATGTTTTTTTTTGTTCTTTACTTTGTTCAGATAATTTCTATACTTCATTTTCAGACCTTACTCAAGAAATAGCATCTTCTGATCAAGTAATCAATTACTCTCAATATCATTATTCATATAGTCAGTTTTTAAGCTCCAGATTGACTTGTCCCTAGAGAAACCTCTTCTTTTAACTAGGTTTATTTAAATAAAATACTATTTCTCTCATTCATTTGGCTGCTTGAAATCATGTAATCCCTTTTAATCACCTAAAATTATGATCTATTTGAATTATTTTATGCCTATATAGCTATTATAGAAATAACTTATCTGTTTATGCATTTCTCTTCTTGGTAGATTACATTCATAATACCAAACACATAGAAAAATATATATGTGTGAATACACACACATACAATGACACACAGTCAAAAAATTCTGAGTAACAGTTAAGTCTATATTGTTGGTGTAATTAACAAATAGCAAGGAATTAAATGGTGAACAAATGGAATGTTGTTAATATGTACATTTTACAATCTCTCTTAGCAGTATTTGACTACTGTTAAGGTGTCACAATAGGCAAAGTTCCATGATTCGTCTAGCTTTAGATGGCTATTTTATGTAACTTTGGATATGACATGCCTGATGAGAAAAAAGTGGTGTATGCTTTGGTCTTACTTTTGGGGATGTGGGAGCTTGTTAGTCCAATGACTTTCAGTAGCTTCTTATGATACTCTGCTAATTACTCAAGTAGTTAATTACTCAAGTATAACTTCCTGGAAATTCCACCTTGATGAGAACCTGCTGCCTCCATTGCAATAAAGATTTTTGATTTATGTAATATCAGTAAATTAAATTGAATTCTACTCATTATCTAATATTCCATGAGGTAGTTTCTATCCCAAGGGATGGAATGAAATTAATTATTTTCATAGAATTTTCCACTGACAATTTAAAATATTTTTTCAGTATTGTTCTCAACTTGGCTTTAAGTGCTGTCATATAAATGAAATACATTAAAGAATAAAAATTGATTTTCATTATTTGTTCCCATTTAAGCTGCATGTCAAAAATTGTTCTGGAAGTGGAAAGCAATGGAGGGCTAATTCATTCTCATTTCTACACAGATAAAGAATGGGAAATAAAGAACAATTTAGATCTCTGACATTTCAAAATTACTCATAAGAATAGTGAGTTTTACAGTGTTAAGGACTTATGACAATCTCAAAACAATAAAAAAGTCATTCATATAGAAACTAGTGCCACAGCAACATGAAATGATGATAATTATTCAGAAGATTTTAAAGATTATAGATGTCTATCTTATAGGAAATATATGTATGTACATATATGTGTGTATATAGAGATCCACATGACTAGCAAAACTAGCTTTCAAATGCCTTATAAAAAACACGTATTTTGAAGCATTTTTGATCAAGTTTTATAAAATCTATTTAATAATTAATGAGGAAAAAAGGAAGAGGGCCTCCTAATGGATATTTTTTCCAGAAGTTTCATACTGTGACTAATGTCTTCTTGAATTCAACATTTCCTCCACTGGATCTGGAAATTATACACACACACACACACACACACACACACACACACACACAATCACCTATATACTTACATAAAAAACTGATAATTATAATAAAAATTAATTATTGAAATGATTGCACATTTTTTTCTTTTATTTCAAACCAAAATCATAATCTTGACTGGCAGAATACACGTCTCCTCAAATTACGTAATTACATTTAATTTTCACTAGATGAGAAAATCCTTGGACAATCCTATGGACAAAAATGTATGTTAGTAATAAAAAGGAGAGAAATATCAGGGGAAAATTGACTGTGAAGAGGTCATTAAAATCTTAAAGTGAAGGGAAGAGGTAGGTAGAAGTACAAAGTTGCTGATAATCAGAATTTCTATAAGACACCCTCAAAGACAATAGTTATGGAAATGCTTTATTTAAAGAGAATATTTGTCAGGATTTCACTCATTTTGAATCAAAGCTAAATGTGCCAATAGGTTTCTTATAAATTCCTATGTCTCAAATAAATATATTAAATTGCACAAATTGTTTAGTCTAATAAACCTGATAAAGGAAAAATTTAAAAAAAAAGAAATTATTCTATAAGATTGATTCTTGACTGACAAATCTCATGACCCAGTGCTATGGTAAACTCCTTTCTCTGTGATTTATTACACTAGGAGTTTAGTCTCTGGGTTCTCTTTAGGAAATCTTGTTTGCTCTACTGATTTTTTTAATAAAAAATTATAAACATAAGACATTCTTATCTATCTACAGTTTATGAAAATGAGAAGTTTAGAGCTTGAGAGAAACAATTCAATCTTATATGGATGAGGAAACAAATGCCCCAAAAGATTATGTGAATTATCTAAAGTAGCACAGAAAGTGAATATGAGTTAGGGACAGAAACTAAGGATTCTGACTACCATCTGAAATATTAAGGAAGAGAACGGTCATTGGAAGGAAAAAGTGACAAGTTGCTTTCAACTTACTTTATAGACTTGTGGGATGGGTAGGTCTTCTTACTAGAATCTGTCTAACCAATCCTCAGTTACCAGTCATCTCAGAGGCAGCCTGAATCATTGGGAACCAATCACAAGGCTTGCAGTTATTAGTTCATTTAGTGCTTGTAAAATTTAAATGGCATGCTCAAATAGAGGTTCAAAATCAGACAGAGGACCTAGGGTCAAATCTCACCTCTGACACCTAGTACCTCTGTGACTTCAGGCAATTCACTTAATCTTGCTTAACTAAAGCCTCAAATTTGTTATTGATAAATGGAAGGAATTAGATTAGATATCCTATGAAATCATTTTCACATCTAGATTTATGATTATAAGTAAATGAGATGCATGTAGCAAGCCAGTTGCAAAATTTATATTGGTATATAATCACCAATAATTATTATTAGTAGTAGTATAATTAAGCCCTCAAAGATCAAGTTGATTTGCTCTATTCCACTTCCAAAGATTGCTTATTTCTTAATCCTTAGCCAGTTATCTCAGAAATGTCTGAGTATGGTCACAAAAGGGGATGAACTGTATACAGTATCTGTGCAACTGCATTTTTGATCACCACTATTATAGTCATTTTGCATGTGATAGATTAATATTACTGCTTCCTCACTTGCATATCCACACATTAATACTGATTGATAATCAACTTAATTAATAAATACATTACAGTATTCAGAATGCATAAATAGAACAAGGTTTATTTTATCTATGTATTCTCTGGTTTTTCATCATTTGAAGATTTGGCTATTAAGGGATGATTCTTTTGCTGTTGTTCTCCAAAGTTATTCAAAAAGCCTTCCTGTCTATTAAGGAATGGAGAATGTAATAATCTGTTGTGAAATGAAGAAATACACTGACTGATGGAAACATATATCCTTGAATTATTAACCTAAGCATTCTCTGATGTAACTGTTAGTTTAGCTTGACATGTTAGGAGAGCTTGGTTCTGGTTGTCATTTTTATTAGACACTAACAGTTTTATGATAATTGAAACACTTGACATTTAATATACATGAATAATGTGTGGAGAAGTGTTTTCATGTTACCCTACACATCACTTTAGAGGCTACCAATTTCATGGCTGTACTTAAGCTTACAATATATAACACCAATTGTACAATTCTCTAAGTCATTCAACTTGTCATTGAGTTAATTACGATTTTCTGTGGAAAATCATTCCTTGTTTGGTTGTCTTGAATTTTACTAATGGCTCCTTCACATGACAATGATCAGGTAAAATGACTGAAGAATGGCTATCAGTTCAATGTATTTACCAACATTTGTAGTTCAGAAAATGGACTTGAAGAGGTTTCTGTGTTTCTCCTTTCAGTGGTTTTACCTACTTAGTGTGTGCAGTGAAGGGGCCAAAAAAATTTGCCCTAAAGGAAGGGCACAACCTTGGACATATATGAAATCTTTTTTTTTCATTATACAGACTAGTCCATCCAATTATTGTGTTTTTATTATTATTATTTTTAAAGTACCTAACATTTATCCCTATTGTTTTTCAGTCTCTTGGTTTGAACACATTGATAGAGGCTGTTTTTAAATTAATTTTAGAATTCTCACATATAATATATTACTTATGCTTCTCTGCCTTGTCATCTGCACTTCATGTAAACTTGTACTTAGAGCTAAGAGACATGGATTGAAAACCTACCTCTGCCATTTACATAGGGTAATTTAATTAACCATTCAGACCCTTTTCTTTCAGTAAAATGTGTATGATTATGTTGTTATCTACTTATAAGACTATTTGGACATTAGTGCTTTCAGAGGGAAAATGATGGGAAAATGACATAATCTTTATTTTTGATGATAAAGAAATGGAAGAGTAGAGGCATGAAATAACATGTACAAATGTGAGTTCTTAATATAGACCATATTTGTAAAACATCATTATGTTAAAGGGCAAAAGAGGACCCTTTTAGAAGTCCTCCATTAGAAACAGATTAAGGTAAGTAAAAAGTGAAGGTACTAAATCTTGACATCTTTCTGGGTCAGTGCTTCTCTATGCAAATCACACATCAATGAACAAATGAATGAATTAGGACTTAATATGTTGGGGACCTCTGAGAAAACTGGGAATGATAATGTAAATGCAAGTATCCATAAATCAGGTGAAACTAGGAGATAGACTTGAAGGTAAACAAGACAAAATTGCAGAAAGATGTTCTATAAGTCTATAATATGTGAAGTCCCCTCTAATTGAAGAAAATTACTCAAATTGGATTATTTATTTGATAGAGAACTTGCATTTCAATCCGATTTGAGTAAGTCTTAGGAGAGACATTGGGGAAGATGTTACTCTTACCTTGGCAATAAAAACTCTCACCTTAGAGTAGGGGTTGTTAACCTCTTTTTTTTTTATCATGACCCTTTTTGAAGACTGGTGAAACCTATATATCTATTGTCAAATAATACTTTAAAAGCAAAAAAAAAATACAGTTGATTACAAAGGAAATAAATAATTATTGCATACATAATATTATTAAATAATCACAAATTAAATGATCATCATCATATGAAACAATTATATAAATATTAATATCATAATTCTTAGAGAGGGTCCTATTTGCAAAAAATTAAAAATCTTTAAATTAGAAAAAGAAGAAAATTACTCAATATTGTACTAGAAATGTTAGCTTTCATGAAAAGAGAAGAAAAAGAAATTGAAGTAATTAGACTAGGAAACGAGGAAACAAAATTATTCCTTTTTGCAGATGATATCATGATATAGTTAGAGAATCTTAGTGGCTTCAAATAATTAACAACTTTTGCCAAGTTGCAGGATATAAAATAAACCCACTGAAATCATTAGTGCTTCTGTATATGACCAACAAAGTCCAGCAGTAAGATATAGAAAGAGAAATTGCATTTAAAATAAGTGAAGACAATATAAAATATTTGGGAGTCTACCTACCAAGAGAAACCCAAGAACTCTCTGAATACAAGTACAGAACACATCTCACACAAATAAATTCAGATCTAAACAATGAAAAAATCAATTTCTCATGGGTAGGAAAAGCTAGTCTAATAAAAATGACAATTCTGCCCAAGTTAATTTACTTAATTCAGTGCCATACCGATCAAACTAAAAAAAAAAAAAGTTTTATAGAATTAGAAAAAAAGTAATAACAAAATTAATCTGGAAGAAAAAAAGATCATGGATATCAGAGATATCCAAAAAAATGTAGAGGAAGATGATCTGATTGTACCAGATATAAAATTATATTATAAAGAAGCAATCATCAAAACTACTTGGTGCTGACTAAGAAATCATTTGGAATAGCTGAAGTACATGAGACACACTAGTCAATTACAGCAATGTACTGTTTGATAAACTCAAAGACTACAGCTTCTGGGAAAAGAACTGACTATTTGACAAAAACTGCTGGGAAAACTGGAAAATAGTATGGCAGCAACTCGGGATAGTTTCAGTCACCTGATTGGTAATGCATGTGTTTCAAGTTTCAAATTGGTGAACTTTTTGTATCAGTTATGTCAAGCAACTCTTCATAATTTGGTTACCACTAAAATAATTTGGATACTGTTGGTTATTGTTTTAATGTGTAAACTTGCCAAAAAGCTTGTTCGGGTTTTGTCTTGCTGAGCAAGTATATAGAAATAATCTCTAATGATCAGCTTTTTACACCAGGATAAATTTAAGTTTGAGATGTAAATCCTGGAAAAGTTTATCCTAAGCTGTGATTAGTAAAACTTGCTGTGTGAGATAAAAGTTCATGGGATTTTATTTTGAGTTGTTTGATGGGTCATAATCCATTGATAAATCAATTATCCACCATTTGAGGCATACCACAAACTACTCAGAGAGAATGTGATAGTGGTGGGAAGTCAACATTGGAAAAAGCTGAGAGGACAATTGTAGCCTCAGTCTAAGACAGGATCCTCCTGGATCAGTTTCCCCATTACATTCCTTTGAAAGGGAATGTTACCCACTTGGCTATTACTGAGTCTGGCTATGAGGTGGATTTGATATTGCATGGTTGGAAAACTGAATTATCAGAATCTAAAGAGAGCTAAGGATGTTTTATCCTCTCATATTTGGGGCCCAAATCTAGTCCCTGCTTTATATTGGACCCTGCAGTCTTTTTTGTGAAATTTTTGTCTTCCAGACTACAGGCTGTTCACCTACAGTTGGTAGCAAACAGTGGGTACCAGCCAATGTCCCCCCATAGTTCCCTGGATGCAGCCTGTGCTTGGTTCCAGTCAAGCTCCTCTCTGGGACCACCTCGAGGCAGGGATAGCTCTATGCCCCTTGTCAGCAGGAAGCAGTTTCAGAAGACCTTCACCCTTTACTCCAAAAGAATTTGAGTCCCATTTGTTTGAGTGGGGAATGATGTGGTTGGGATCTAGACCCTAAAAAGGAAAAACCCTGGACTTTCCCACATGGCCACATCTCTGTCTTTTGCCTGAGGCTATAATCCCATCAAATGGCCTTTCATTGTGGCTACACCCAATCTCTCAATTCTGTTGCCCTTAACCTAGACTAGCCCTCTATTGTCTTACCTCCCTATGGCTCATCCTTAATCCCATCTAATTCTAATCCTTAATCCTAATCATTCTCTCTTGGCCACTATATCCAGGTCCCTGGAGTTCTATTATGTCATAGACTACTTGGCCACTCGTAGATCTCTCCCATAGTCTTTCTGTATATAAGGTTCATCTTGTCTCTGTTAAGCTGCTCAGATTCTTACAATATAGCCAATAGTTTGCTAACGTTGAGACTTCATAAGAGTCTGCCCAATATGACAGATGTTCTAATAAACCTTGTCTTTGGCTGAAAAAAAAAAGGCTTTGCACAAACAAAACAAATACAACCAAGATTGCAAAGAAATAAGAAAACTGGGTAACAGTATTTATAGCCAGTGTTTCTGATAAAGGCCTCATTTATAAAGTATATAGAGAACTGAGTTAAATTTACCAGAATACAAGTTATTCCCCAGTTGATTCCCCAATTGGTCACAGGATATGAACAGATATCTTTCAGATGAAGAAATTAAAGGTATCTGTAGTCAAATAAAATGCTCTAAATCACTATTAATTAGAGAAATGCAAATTAAAACAACTCTGAGATGCCACCTCACACCTATCAGATTGAGTACTATGACAGAAAAGGAAAATGATAAATGTTGGAAAAGATGCAGTAAAATTGGAACACTAATTCATTGCTGGTGGAGTTGTGAACTGATCCAACCATTGTGGAGAGCAATTTCCCCAAAGGGCAATCAAATTGTGCATACCCTTTGATCCAGCAATGCTACTACTAGGTCTGTATCCAAAAGAGAATATAACAAAGGAAAAATATCCCACATGTACAAAAGTATTTACACCAGCTCTTTTTGTGGCAACAAAGAATTTGAAATTAAAGGGATGTCCATCTATTGGAGAGTGCCTGAACAGGTCATGGTATATGAATGTGATGAAATACTATTGTTCTATAAGAAATGATGAGCAGGAGGATTTCAGAAAAACCTGGAAAGACTTACATGAATGGATGCTGAGTGTAGTGAGCAGAACCAGGAGAACATTGTACATAGTAATAGCAACATTATGCCATGATGAGCTATGATTGACTTAGATCTTCCCAGAAATACAATAATGCAAGACAATTTCAAATGACTCTGATGTAAAATGTTTTCCACATCCAGAGAAAGAATTATGGAGTATGAATGCATATTGAAGCATATCATTTTCACTTCTTTTTCTGGCTTTTCCCTTCTGCTTCTTCTTTCACAACATAAATAATGTGAAAAAAAATGTTTACATGATAGCACATGTATAACCTATATCAGATTACTTGCAGTCTTGGTGAATGGGTACAGGAGAGTGGGAGGGAGAACAAATTTGAAACTCAAAATATTATAGAAAATGAATGTTGAAAACTATCTTTACATGTAATTGGGAAAAAATAAATGCTATTTGCAAAAAAGAAGTAAAAATATTAGAATAACTTAGATTAAAGGAAAGAGCTTATTTTTTCCATCTTGAGTAATTTTTGTTCAATGACTTCATTATTAGAATAGGATATTTTCCACATTTTATATTCCTTTCTAAAATTTATTGGACTCTGAAATCCAATATCTTAACAAGACCCTGGCAATTCCCATGTTCCACAATTTAGCATCCTGAATTCATTCAGAAATTCACAACAAAAGCATTTATATAATAAAAAATAATCATCTTTGCAGAGATGGGATACTTTCTAGTTAATCTATTAACTCAACACCTCTGATAAAATAGGTAATATTTGTATCTAATCCAAATCTAGTTTCCTTCCCATTAAAATTTAAAACCTACAAGATTATATTGATTTCAAAATAAAAAAAACCCCAAAATTTAAATTGATAACATAACTTATGTACAATGGTGTTAGCAAAAGCCTTCTTAATAGAAAACAGTTCCTAAGATGAATTCTAGGCCAATTATTATATACTATTGAAAGATTTTGTCAGATATAATTTTATGTGAATAGAATCATTGAATTCATTGTGCCTTAAGACACATTTCCTTGTCTTTGGTCAAAGCAATTATTCAAATATAGCAGACAGCTGAAAATATAGGGCTATTTCCAAAGACTTCTTTCAGCACTTAATTATAGTCTTCTAAAGATTATGAAGTACATATAATGCACACAATAAGGAAACAAATTGAAATGACAGATTGAAGAAATTAGGATATACACACATGTATGTATGTGAATAAGTAGTCTAAATTATAATTTATTTGTAACATATACATACAAATATACATGTTTAATTTAAATTCCTCAAACTGTCATTTAAATTTCTTTTATTCTATAGGTTTATAAATAAACATTATCCTCCATATCCCTGATTTACTTGTAATTCATTAGTACATTTCCATTTAGTCTTCCTCTTATACAACAATTCCTTATTATACTTGTAGATCTTTAATAAAGAAATAAAGTCAAGAAGAGAAACACACACATGCACACACACACATACATATACAAAGCAATCAAACTCAGCAGGGATATTCTTACTTTGGGTTGTGTTTGTGAAGATGTCCCACAAATATGATATCCCTTAGATTTTTTATACAACTTCAGTAAGCTTTCCTTCATAGTTTCAATTTATTAATTTCTCCTAAAGTGAAGATGTCCTTGATATCTAGGCCAGGTGTATTCATACATGAGAATTACACATCTCGGGTAGTGCCTCTCCATCCTATGATTATAGGAATATCTTCTCATCTTATAATGACTAATCTCATACTTAGGAGAAGTAGTCTTTTGCTCCATCATTTCTCATACTTCACAGCAAAGTGCACTTGATTCTAATTCTCATTTTACATATAGAAAGTGACAAGAATACTGGTTGAATCCTGAGTTCTAGTCACAACAGCATCTTTCCCATATCTATTTTACTCCTTTATCCTTTAGCTGGCTTACGAGCTAAAAGGACCTCATGTGGAGGTCACTTGTTCAAATGAAAAAAAAATTTGTGGGGTGAGTAGTGGTGGAGCAAATCTGGGATGTATAGACTTGTAGGCTTCATCAGCACCTTTCATCACTCTTTCAGGATTCTTTCATGATTAGTTTATTTTTTTGTTTGCTTGTTTTGTTTTGTTTTGTTTTGTTTTTCTGAGTGATTTTTCCCACGATATATTCATTTGATATTCAGACTATAAGTTCAATTGCCTTAGTTGTGAAGGGGTGT
Source organism: Vombatus ursinus (assembly GCF_900497805.2). Lineage (NCBI taxonomy): Eukaryota > Metazoa > Chordata > Mammalia > Diprotodontia > Vombatidae > Vombatus > Vombatus ursinus. The sequence goes on from NW_020954599.1 coordinate 23,396,494, forward strand.
ATGTGTAAAATAATGAGAGAACCTCCATAGAACTCCAGAGAAAGAAGAAAAAAAATCAGCATCTGTTCAAGGAACATGGGGCTTAAGACTAAGGCAAGAAAGGACATATCTAAAATAGATCTAAATGTATTGTGGTGATCCATCTGTGTTGAATCAATATGTTATGAGGTGATAGTGCTAACTCCCTCAATCAGTTATATATCGTCAGTGGAATGAGTTCAATCGTATCTCAGATATTTGTTAGACGTGTAACTTCAACAATACTTTATTATATACTTACTGCCACAGCACAGACAATGTGCTGGTCAAAAAGTCCAGAAATTTAAGGCAGCTTGAATTAAGACATGATAGGGATGGGCATCATTCTTAAAAATGGAGCTTCTAGGAGGAAATAGTCAATCAGAAAGAAAGAGGCCAAAGGGAATGAAGACACTTTCAATATCTGAAATCTAGGTGGAGAGTGAAGAAGTTCATCTGACATTATAAAATCCACAAATTTCAGATGCATATATATATATGTGTGTGTGTGTGTGTGTGTGTGTGTGTGTGTGTGTATGTATAAGTATATTAAGCATATGTTAAATTGTAATAAATAAAAGCTTATAAAATATATTAATAAGTAATTGGATGATCCTAGATTAATTAGATGATTTATTTCTCAGTTTTCCCATATATGAAATAATTTTGAAATACTAGCACAGATCAGAAAGAATTAGTTATCATTTATGAGCTATACACATGTATAACAGGGAGAGAAGTTTACATAATAGATAGATGGATGGCATTAAAATCAGCAACACTTCAGACGTATATGGATTGTAACCTAACTGAGCTCCAGATAATTCTAAGATTGTAACTTACAGATAAGTTGCTAACTTGCATTGATAGAGAATTCCCTTACCTTGAGGTGCCTTAACCAAAAGTCTATTCTCTCTTCCTACACAGTTATAATGTCATACACACATGCATACATACATACATACACACATACATACATATATACATATACATATACATATATATAGTTATTGAATGGCTTTGTTTTTTGAGGTCAGCTTTGTAGGAGTTGGTTAATTGGAATTTCTCAACCTTTACTCTAGGAATCGTCAGTGGAAAATCTTTACCAATCTACCCAATTTTACTACGAATCATCTTTACTTCCTCAAACTTAAGAACATTCAACAAAGACTCATTTTTAATTCCGTGTTGCCCTTCCTCCTTAAAACACAAAATAGGGGACAAGATGGTAGATAAAATGTGGCAAGTCACCTGATTTCTCCCCAAAACCTCTCCAAACTCCTTTAAGTGATGCCATAAAACAGTTCCTGGATTATCAGAACCAAAAATAGAATGGAGTGAAATAATTTCCCATCCAAATAGAACTTATAAGTTAAGTAGGAGAGGTCTGATGTACCAAGGTGACAGTGGAGCACATGCCAGCACAAACCCAGACCCAACAAAAGCAGGAACAGGCCTTAGGAGCAACTGAATCAGCATCTGCAACAGCTGCTTCCAAAGCTCTCAGGTCACAGATGGTAAGTGGCTTGAACAACTGGTCGGAAGGAGATTATAGGTGTCTTTTGCTAGCACTGAGGCAGGACTTTGCTGCTTTGCTAATAGTCAGATCCTAGTCTCAGTCTAGAGTGGTAGTCCCAGAGAGAGAAAAAGCATGGGCACACCAGAGCTTGTGGCAGCACTGGAGCAAGGAACCTCATCACAGTTCCTTGGCAGAAAAGAGTGCTTGTGGTCACTCACAGACCAGAGCACAGGCCAGAAGTGTAGTAAACACACCTCTCTGTAGATCATACCATCTTGGAGGAACTGAAAATTTACAGGTCCATAGAAGTATCTCTGAAAACAGCTACACAAAACCCCTAAAGCTTGGGACAGTGAGCCCTCTACCCTAGAGGTACTTAAAAGTCAAGAAATAGACTGGGAAAATAAGTAAACAGCAGAAAAAAAAATCTGACCATAGAAAGTCACTATGTTGACATGACAGATCAAAACACACACACTCATGTCTGCCAGGGGATGGAACCAAGATGATGGTGTAAAAGCAGTAACTTGCTTAAGTTCTCTCTGAAAGCCCTCCAAATACCTGTAAAAAATGGCTCTAAAAATTTCCAAAGCAGCAGAACCCACAAAAAGACAGAGTGAAACAAATTTCCAGCCAAAGACAGCCTGGATGGTTGATCAGAAAGGTATATTGTGCTGGGTGGGCAGAGGAGAACAGTTTGGCATGGGTGTACAGGCAAAACAGGCCTCAGGGAACCTGGAGCAGGCCTCAGGGGATGGAATCATGGCAGCTGTGGTGGTTTCCAGATTTCTCAACCCACAAATGCCAAAGAAAACTTAGAAGGTCAGTAGGAAAAGTCTGTGACTGTGGAGTGAGAGAGAAGCTCAGTCCCAACCCCAGTCCCCAAGCACAGCCTTGGGGTGGCAACTGCTTCCAGAGCTTCCAGGCCCACAGAGTGAGGAGGAATCGAGTGACTGATCAGTGGGGGATTGCAGGGATCTCTTTGTTGGTACTGAGGATGGATTCTCTTGCTTTGCCTGTGCTTGAATCTGGGTCACAGTTCTGAGTGGTGGTTCTGGGGCAAGGAGGAGTGTTGGCATAGTGAAGTTTATGCCTTGGTAGAGAGGGACTCCTTCTCACAGTTCTAAGGCAGAAAACAGTGCTTGTGGTCACTCATAGACCAGAGCACAGGCCGGGAAAGGAGTAAACATCTCACCCTTGACAATACCACCTTGAAATAACTGAAAATTTACAGGTGCCAAGTGGAAAAGGAAGTCCAAAAGCTGACTGAAGAAAATACTTCCTTAAAAATTGGAATGGAGCATTTGGAAACTAGTGACTTTATGAGAAATCAAGACACTGTAAAACAAATCCAAATGAATGATAAAATAAAAAACAATGTGAAGTATCTCATTGGAAAAACAACTGACCTGGAAAATAGATTCAGGAGAGATAATTTTAAAATTGTTGGACTATCTGAAAGCCATGATGAAAAAAAAGAGCCTAGACATCATCTTTTAAGAAATTATCAGGGACAACTGCCATGTTATTTTAGAATCAGAGGGCAAAATAGAAATTGAAAGAGTCCACTGATCACCTCCTGAAAGATATCCCCAAAGGAAAACTCCTAGGAATATTGTGACCAAATCCCAGAGTTCCCAGATCAAGGAGGAAATATTGCAAGCAGCCAGAGAGAAACAATTCAAGTATTGTGGAGACACAATCAGGATAACACAAGTCTTAGCAGCTTCTACATTGAGGGACTGGAGGACTTGGAATAAAATATTCCAGAGGGCAAAGGATTACAACCAAGAATCACCTAGCCAGCAAAATGGAGCATAATCCTTCAGGGGAAAAAATGGACATTCAGTGGAATAGAGGACTTTCAAGCACTGTTGATGAAAAGATCAGAGTTGAATAGATAATATTACTTCAAATACAAGACTCAAGTGAAACATGGAAGAGGTAAACCAGAAAGAAAAATCGTAAGAGATTTATTATGGGTTGAACTGTTTACATTCCTGCATGGAAAGATGGTATTGTAACTTATAAGATCTTTGTTAGTATTAGGGAAGTTAGAGGGGAAAAATATATATTTATGTGTGTATATAGATAGAGATAGATAGATAGATAGATAGATAGATAGATAGATAGATAGATAGATTGATTGATTGATAGATAGAGGGTACAGGGTGAGTTGAAGATGAAGGGATGATATCTGGAGAATAAAATTAAGGGGTAAGAGAGGATTATACATGGAGAAGGAGAAAGGTAGAGGTAGAATGGGGTAAATTATCTCACATAAAACAGACAAGAAAAGGCTTTTACAGTGGAGGGGAATCAGGGGAAGGTGAGAGGGAATGAGTGAATCTTATTCTCATTGGATTTGGCTTAAACAGAGAATAACATACACACTCAATTTGGTATGGAAATCTGTCTTATCCTACAGGAAAATAGGTGGGGGGGGAGAAAAGGGACAAGAGAGTAGGGGGATGATAGAGGGAAGGGCAAATAGGAGGAGGGAGTAATCAGAAGCAACACTTATAAGGAGGGACAGGGTCAAAAGAAAGAATAGAATAAATGGGTGGCAGGATAGGATGAAGGGAAATATACTTAGTTTTTCACAACATGAATACTGTGGAAGTGTTTTGCATAACTGCACATGTATAACCTTTATTGAGTTGCTTGCCTTCTCAATGAGAGTGGGTGGGGAGGGAGGAAATGAGAAAATTTGGAACCCAAAGTTTTAAAAACAAATGTTAAAAAAAATGTTTTTACGTGCAACTGGGAAATAAGATATACAGGAAATGGGATATAGAAATCTGTCCTGCCCTACAGGAAAATAGAAGGGGAAGGGGATAAGAGGAGGGGAGGATGGGGAGAGATACAAGGGAGAACAGATTAGTGGAAGAGGTATTTAGAATGCATGCCATCTTGGGGTGAGGGGAGGGACAAGATTGGGAGAAAATCTGGACCTCAAAATCTTGTGGAAGTGAAAGTTGAAAATTGAAAGTAAATACATTAATAAAATAATGGAAAGAAATATAAAAAAAAATGTATGTTGCTGGCCTAAAAAAAATAAAAAAAAATAAAAAACCACACACCCACACATACTCAGAAGAAGATAACAAAGTCAAAGCTCCTACATCCAAAGCCACAAAGAAAAGCATGAATTTGTCCCAGGTCATGGAATACATTAAAAAGCATTTCAAAAATCAAGTAAGACAGGTAGAGGAAAAGTTGAGAAAAGAAATGAGAGTGATGCAAGAAAATGAGTTAAGAGGTTGGTAAAGGAGACAAAAAAAAAAAAAAACATTAATGCCTTGAAAAACAAACTAGGCCAAATGATAAAAGAGGTACAAAAAGCCAGTGAGGAGAAGAATGTCTTAAAAACAGATTAGGCCAAATGTAAAAAGATGCACTCAAATCCACTGAAGAGAAAAAAAAACCCTCCTTTAAAGAAGTAGAAGTGGTTAAATGGAAAAAGAGGTATAAAATCTCACTGAAGAAAATTATTACTTAGGGGCAGCTAAGTGGCACAGTTGACAGAGACTGGTCCTGGATTCAGGAAGACCTGAGTTCAAATTCAGCCTCAGAAACATAACACTTACTAGCTGTGTGACCCTGGGCAAGTCACTTACCCGCATTGCTTAGCCAAAAACAAAACAAAAGAAAAAACAAATAAACAAAACAAACAAACAAAAAACCAAAAACAAAAACAAAAAAAGAAAAAGAAAATTAGTCTTTCAAAAGTAGAATTGAGCAAATGGAAGCTAATTATATTATGAGAAATCACAAAACAATTAAACAAAACCAAAATAATGAAAATGGAAGATAATGTGAAGTATCTCCTTGGGGAAACAAAACAAAACAAAACAAAAACTGAACTAAAGAAAAGACTTAGAGATCCCGGAGAGATATTTTTATTTTTAATATTAGACTACCTGAATGCTATGATAAAAAAGAACCTAGACATATTTCAAAAAAAATTTTTTTCAAGACAAACTTTCCTGAAGTCCTAGAGTTAAAGAGTAAAATCAAAATTGAAAGAATCTACCAATCACCTACTAAATGAGATCCCACAATGAAAACACCATGAATATTATAGCCAAATTGCAAGCTCCTAGTTAAAGGAGAAAATATTGTGAGCAGCCAGAAATTTAAAAAAAAAAAAAGTATTTTGGAGCCACAGTCAGGATAACACAAGATATAACAGCTTCTACATTTAAAGGATTAGAGCACTTGAAATATGATATTCCAGATGTCCAAGAAGCTAGGATTAAAACTAAGAATCATCTACCTAGGAAAACTGAATATAATCCTTCAGGGGAAAATGTTGACATTCAATGAAATAGAGGACTTTCAAGTATTCTTGATTAAAAGACCAGAGTTAAATAGAAAATTTTACTTTAAAATATAATCCTAAAGAGAAGCCGAAAAGGTAAAAAGGAAAGGAAATTATAAGGGATTTAATGAGATTGAACTTTTTACATTCCTACATGAGGAGATGATACTTGTAACTCATAAGATCTTTCTCATCATTAAGGCAGTTAGAAAGAGTATATATAGACAGAGGGCAAAGGTGTGAGCCATTTATGAAAGGATGATATCTAAAAAATAATACTAAGGGGTGAAAAAGAGAAAGGCATTGGGAGAAAGAGAAAGGGAGAAAGAGAACTGGCTAAATTATCTCACATAAAAGAGGAAAGAAACAGCATTTATATGGAGGCAAACAGAGGGATGTGATATGGAGTGTGTGAAATTTTACTGTCATCAGAATTGGCTCAGAGAGGGAATAGCATATACACTCAATTGTGTATAGCAATCTATCTTGCCCTAAAGGAAAGTAGGAGGGGTAGGGGATAAAAGAAGGGGCCTGGTGATAGAAGGGAAGGCAGATTGGGGGAGGGGGTAGTCAGAACAAAACCCTTTTAGGAGGGACAGGGGGAAAGGAGAGAAAAAATAGAATAAATGGGGTGTGGAGAGAAGAGGATGAAAGGAAGTACCCTAAGTAAAAGTAACTTTGAAAAAAGAAACTGCAGCAAGTTTCTCTGATAAAGGCCTCATTCCTCAAACATATAGTGAACTGAGTCAAATTTATTAAAAAAAAAAGAACCTTTCCTCAATTGATAAATGAGCAAAAGATATTATCAGTTTTCAGATGAAGTAATCAAAGCTATGAATAGTTATATGGAAAAATGTTCTAACTCACTATTGATTGGAGAAATGCAAATTAAAATAATTCTTAGGTATTACCTCACATCTATGAGAGTGGCTAATAAAACAGAAAGGAAAATGACAAGTGTTAGAGTAAGTGTTGTTCTCATGTGGGGAACATGAGACATCAATGCATTGTTGATGGAATTGTGAACTGATTCAATCATTCTGTAGAACAATTTGGACCTATTTACAAAGGGCTATAAAACCATGTCTACCCTTTGTCCTAGTATTACCACTATTAGGTCTGTACTTCAAAAGAAATTTTAAAAAAAGGAAAAGGATCTATATATACAAAAATATTTATAGTAGTTATTATCTGGTGGGAAAAAATTGGAAATTGAGGGGATACCCATCAATGGTGAATAGCTGAACAAGTTGTGGTATATGATTATGATGGAATACTATAGTCCTATAATACAGGGTGAACAGGATACTCTCAGAAAAACCTGTAAATACTTACATGAGCTAATGCAAAATGAAAGTTACTGTGTTTAAAGTAACAGCAATACTATAAGTTGATCAGCTCTGAATGACTTAGCTATTCTCAGTGATACCATGATATACAATTTCCAAAATTAATGATATTTTTTTCCATGTAACTGGGGGAAAATAAAATATTAAATAAAAATTTTAACCTAAGATTATACCCATGTTTCTATCACCGCAAAAACATACTTTCCTTGTTTGTTTTCTGTCACCTCTTGAGCTGTAAAACCTTTAATGACTAAACTATCCTTGGTAAAACTTTAGAACTCCTTTAAGTCTTTTTAAGGAATCTTTTGCTGTTCTGAGATGCTGGAGAAGATGGATCTGAAGCCAGAGCACATGACTTTTACTCTGTCCCCTCAGGCATCTAGGTGGTACAACATTTAGAGTAGTTGTGTTGGAATCAGGAAGACATGAGTTGAAATCTATCTAACTGGGTGGCCCTGGGCAAGTCACATAAACATAAACTCCCTACTTCAGTTCCTCAACTAGGACATAGACACAATAAGAGTACCCTCCGCTGGGCTTTTTGTGAGGAACAAGTGAGACAATATTCATAAAGTGCTTAGCGCAGTGACTTTGCCAAGTGACTTTAATGCTCATTCTCTTTCTCTCTCTCTTATTACTGTGACCTTGATCCTCAGTTTCTTCTCTAAAATGAGTGTTTTAGATGTTTTCTAAGGTTCTTAAAGTTCTAGAGCTGTGAGCTTATTAGTCAAAAAGCTCTGTGAAGAGAGTCATTTCTAGCTTTTAACAAACTATACTTATTAAGAAAAAAAGTAATTATCAGTAGAAATTGACAAGCTTTAGCCTAAGAAAATGCCATGGCAAGTAAGCATGCCATCATAATACTAACTAGGCTTATACCTCATGCTCCCAACCAAATTTGCTTCTTTGGGGCTTTTCCAACTTTCATTTGAATAAACTAACAAAGAATTTTCTATATTTATGGATGGCTAAATGCTTAAATGTATTTATTATGTAGTTCAAACTATTTATTTTGCTCTTTTTGCCCCCATCTCATTACTTTACAATTGTATTATCTTTCTGCATATTTGTTTAGTACTTATGGATGAATATATCAACATAATATTTTTAAATTATTCCATAAAAATGGATATTCATCCTAAATTAAAGTTAATCCACTTTCTAGATATTATTCCATAATATCCATTCATTCTGGCCATTCATACTATACTATAATGATACTAGGGAAAATATATTGAAAGGATGTTCAGAAATAATTCACTAAGAATGAAAAAAAATAATTCTGTTAAGTAGAACAAAATTATAAGTAAATGTAATATAATCAATGATATTTACTCCAAGATATCAAAGATCTGTAATTTTATTGTTTTGAGTACTATTCCAAGCAAATTATAACCTCTCTATAACTTAGTAGGCAGTCTTCAAGAGTTTTGACAGATGAAGAAATCCTCATCCTGGGTTGAGTCTTATGACGAGACTCTCTTAATTTAGCTAAACTGGTTCTTAGGTGGCAATAAATTTTACTTAATTAATAATTAATCATAATATTAACATAATATATTGTTGTAATATTATTACAATATAATGCTTATGATTATTATTATTATGTGTTGATTTTGAATGAGAATTTATAGATGTCATGACTATTGCCAGGACTATATTATTATAATATATGAATATATCATTATAGTATAATACACTATTACAATATGTTAATATAAAGTAAATATGATGAATTAATAAAAATTTAATGATTGATATCCTTTTAGTTGACTCATACTTGGAATCTTTCCAGCTTTGCATAACTTTTTTTATTGGAGTCTTAGGTGAAGAAAATCAAAGAAGTAAATCAAATATAGTAGCAGAGATCATTTTACTGCTATATAAAGGCAATCAAGGGGGAAGAAAAGGATGGACTGGGTGAGTTAATAATGCAAACTATTACACTGTACTACAAAGAAGAAAATAACAGAGACATATAGGGACAAGCACATAGTTAGAAATATTAATGGAAGCCAAAAGACTGAAAACCAGGTAACATGAGAGTCAGTCTAATGCAGGGCTTACTTACATGAATTTTTCAAGAGATAGTGAGTATGCATTTATTGGTTTTAAGAAAAGATTAGATGACCAGTTTGGAGGCACCTTGTGAAGAGATTCTCATTCAGAAACAGATTATACTAGGTGATGTCCTTTGAATTTCCCTGCCAACTGAGATTCTGTGTTTAACAATATTACCAAAGATCCAAGCTGAGTGAAGACTGGTTGGGCATGCCTGGGGATTCTGAAGTTACTACATTAACAATGCAGTTAATAACTGCCTCATATACTGTTTTCTATAAACCTATAGGGAAATCTCTTGTAAAATTCAATCAACCATGATTGATTAATAGCCTACTACATAACCTTACAGAACAGTCTCTTAAATGTGCCTAAGCTAGTTTCCTGGTCCAACAAGTTATTCTGCTTCAGCTGTTGGATTAATGACTTGATTAAGCATGTACTAAGTACCAAATGCTGTGCTATGTGCTTAAATACACAACACACTGAATTCTTCACAACATGTTTAAACCTCCACTCATCTCAGTATCATCTAAACCCTTTGCAATTTGGCTTCAGAAATCATCATTGAAATGAAACTCCTCTAAGGGACCCTAATGATATCAAAATTGGCAAATCTAATGATATTGTTGTCAGTTCTCACCCTACTTGTCATATCTTTAGACTTAAAACTATCAAAAAACACCTTTTCCTGGACACTATTTCCTCTTTTTTTCCCCACAACTGCACTCACATCTGGTTTTCATCCTACTTTTTGGCACACTCCTCAGTCTTAATTACTAATTCTTATTCCAGGTCTTACTCATTAAACAGGATATATCCCATGACTGCCTTGGGGCTCCTCTCTTTTCCTCCTTTATTATCACATTTGATGTTCTTATTAATCTTCACTAATTGTCTTTATTCAGTTGATCCTCAGAACTAAATATTCAAGTCTAATCTCAATCCTGACCTGTAGTTCCATATTTCCACCTGCCTCTTATATTTCTTGAAGTGGGTGTTGCATAGGTATCCACTCAATAACAAACTTAACATGTCCTAAAAACAACTCATAATGTTTCTCTCCCAAACCTTCTTCTGAGGCTAGCAGTAGTCATGTCGTCTATGAATTCTCATGCAAAATCAAGAAGCACAGAAATCTGCTCTCTAATCTCATTTCTATCTTAACAATATTTCCTGTATATGCCTTTTTTCTTTCTACTCACATAGGTACCACCCTAGTACAGGATCTCTCTCATGGAATTCCAAGAGCATTCATATTCATATTCCAAGAATATCAGTGTAAGCAGTAAATTGCCATCACTATCTCCTATCAAACTCTGAAAATAAAATAAAACAGAATATAGCACCCCAGGAAAAATCCTGGGACAGCACAACCAGGGGAAAGATGGGGAGGAACAGTCTTTTAGCCTGGAAACTTGGAGGATCAGTAAGAAAGGCCCTCACTCTTGTAAAAGGGGAGCACATTCCAGGACAGGAAGCATCCCAGAAAATCAACAACAAGCCCCACCTCAGAAAACCAGAGGGAGATCCTAATATCCAGGATGATGGAGCAAACACCAAAACCAGGTCTCACCACTTGCTTTAGCAAAGCCAGAAGCATCAGAAGACTCCAGCTTAGGAAACAATTACTGTGAGCCAGCTCAACCCTAAACAGGCAGGTGTTCTCCAGCAGTGGACCTTCATGTGCTTCAGTGCATCCCAGGACAAACAGGCATCCTCTAGAACCCAGACCTCCATGTGTTTAAGTGTAGCCCCAGGGAAATAAAAAAAAAAACAACTCCCCCTTGCCTCAGCATACACATGACACCAACATTAGGACAGCAACTCAGCACCAGGTAAGCTGCCAGACCTCCTACAGCCTCCAACTGCCAGGACCTGAGGCCCCAGTACACAAAACCAATGACCAGGTCCATGTTCCCTAGCACAAGAAGCTTGGGACAGTGACTCCTGTGGTCCAGCAGGACAGCTCAACCTTAAAAGCCAGGAAATAGTCAAACAAGATGAGCAAAAAGCAAAAACAATCCTTGACCATAGACAGTTTTTATGGTGTTATGGTGATAGGTAAGATCAAAACACAAACTCAGAAGACGACAACATTCTCAATATACCCACATCCGAAACTTCACAGGGGAATATGAATTGGTCTCAATTCAAAAAAGGTTTCTTAGAAAATCCCAAGAAGGATTTTAAAAGTCAAATAAGAGAGGAAGAAGAAAAATTGGGGAAAGAAATGAGAAGAATACAAGAGAGAGTCAAAAGCTTAGAAAAGAGAAGATAAAAAAAGATTAAAGAAAGCAATTCCTTAAAAAATACAATTGGCCAAATGGAATGTTCTTTATGATGTTTCAAGCCCTGTGAACCGTAAAGTAGAAGCTGTTAAATATTTGGCTTTGGGTGTAGGAACTTTGACTTTGTTGTCTTCTTCTGGTTGTATGTTTGGATCTTCTTTGTCACCAAAGAAAGATTCTATGGTCTGACATTTTTAGTGCAGTTTGCTCATGTTCCCAGCCAATTACTTGAATTTTAAATTGTTTGTTAAAATAGGAGTCTGCTTCCAGTGTGGAGAATGTACTATTCCAAGCTTCAGGGGTTTTGTGCAGCTGTTTTCAGTGATACTTCTAGCGACCTGTAAATTTTCAGTTCTTGAAGGTGCTATGATACGGGGTGAGGTGTTTACTCCTTTCTTGGCCTGTGCTTTGGTTCATGAGTGATCACAAGCACTCTTTTCTGACTTGGAACTGTGAAGAGGATTGCCTCTCCACTGCCTCTATAAGCTCCACCACTCCAGCACTCCTCCTCACCCCAAGACCACCACCCAGGACTGTGACCCAGATCTAAGCAGGGGCAAAGTAAGAGAATCCTGCTTCAGCACAAGCAAAGAGATCCTTGCAATCCTTCTCTGATCAGCAGCTGGATCACCCCTCCATCTGTGGGCTAAGAGCTCTGGAAGTAGCTGCCACCCCAGAGCTTTGCCAGGACTGGGGCTGAACCAAGCTCCTCTCTTACTGTGGTCAACAGAATTTTCCTAATGACCTTCTAAGTTGTCTTTGGTCCTTGAGGGTTGAGAAGTCTGGAAACTGCTACAGCTCCCCCTGATTCAATCCCCTGAGGCCTGCTCCAGGTTTGCTGAGGCCTGGTATTTGCCTGCACAGCACATGTTAAGCTGCACTCTTCTTCCATTCCAGTGCAACAGATTTTTCCAATCAATGATCCTGGTTACCTTGGGCAGGAAATTTGTTTCACTCTGTCTTTTTGTGGCTTCTTTCACTCTAGAATTTGTTTAGAGCCAGTTTTTACAGGTATTTGTAGGGTTTGGGGGAAAGCTCAAGCAAGTCACTGCGTTTACTCTGCCACCTTGGCTCTGCCCTCCCAATTCAGCTTTTTAAGGCATTATTTTCTTCATTGCCTTTTTGTACCTCTTTTACCATTTATCTTAGTCTATTATTTAAGGTCTTATTTTATTCAATATTGTGTGTGTGTGTGTGTGTGTGTGTGTCTCCTTTACCAAGCTGTTGACTTGTTTTTCATAATTTTCTTGTATCACTCTCATTTCTCTTCCTACTTTTTCCTCTATCTTTCTTACTTGATTTCAACACCCTTTTTGACCTTTTCCATGGCTTTAGAGAAATTCATATTTTTTCTTGGAGGCTTTTCATATAGGAGCTTTAACTTTGTCATCTTCTTCTGAGTATGTATTTTGATCTTGTCACCATAATAACTTTCTACAGTAAGAATTGTTTTTCTCTTGTTTCCTCATATTCCCAGGTTATTACTTGATTTTTAACTCTTTGTTAAAGCAGGGCTCTGTTTCCAGAGTGAAGGGCACATTGTCCCATCCTTCAGGGTTTTGTTTTGTTTTGTTTTGTTTTGCAGCCATTTTCAGAGATGCTTCAAGGCACCTGTAAGTTTTCAGTTCTTTCAAGGTGTTATGATCTAAGGAGAGGTGTTTACTAATCTTCTGGCCTATGTTCTGGTCTGTGAGAGGTCACAAATATTCTTTTTTGCCCTAGAACTGTGAGGAGGGTCCCCCCTCCTCTGTGGCCTCAAGCTGTGCTATGCTAGTTTTCCTCTTCTTTCTGGGACTGCCACCCAGGACAGTGACCCAGATCTGAATATTGGCAAAGCAACAGAGTCCTGTCTCAGCACTACCAATGAGATCCCTGTAATCTCCTTCTGAATAGCTGTTCAACCCCTTTACTGTCTGTGGGCTGAGAGCTCCAGATGTAGCCATTGCTGCTGTGGATTCAGAGGCTCCAAAGGCCTGCTCCTAGTTTGCTTGGACTGTGCTGGCACAGCCTACAATGCACTCTCTCATTCTGGTGATGCAGACCTTTCTAGATGACCTTCTAAGTTATCTTTGGCTGGAAAATTGTTTTACTCCATCTTTTTGGGGGTTGTGCTGCTCTAGGATTTGTTTAGATTCATTATTTAAATGTATTTTGAGGGGTTTAGTGGGAGAGCTAAGGGGAGTCCCTGCCCTTACTCTACCATCTTAGTTCTGCCTCAATCATCTGTGTTTTTTATTCATCTATTAGAAAGTGAGATCTTTTAGGGCAGCATCTGTTTGTTTTTTTAACTTTATTTTTTATTCCCAATGATTAACAAATTCTTGATATATATAAATGCTTATCATAATCATAGTAATTATAGCTAGTTTTCATATAATAATTTTAGGTTTGTAAAATCATTTACAAATATTATCTCATTTTTTCCTGACAACAACAATTGGAGGTGATATGATCATGACCACTTTATAGGTGAGGAAATTGAAGATTTAAGGAAATAATTTTACAGTGATTTGCCCCAGGCCACACACCTAGTAACTGTCTGAAACAGAATTTGAACCCAGATCTTCCTAATTCAAAGTCCGGTGCTCTATTTACTTTGCTACCTATCTTTCTGGTACTTAACAATAATAATATTGATGATAATGACAACAATGCACCTCTGTGGCACTTTAAGTTTTGCAAAGCACTTCACAAATAATTATTTTATTTTATCCTCACATCAACATTGGAAGATTAAGGGATATTAATATTCTTATTGTACAGAGGAGGAATCTGAAGCTGGGCAGTTAAATGACTCACCCAGGATCATATAGCTAACATGGATCTGAAGGATGATATTGACTCAGGTATCCCTGGTTCCTTATCCATCACTCTATGTATTGTCACAGCTATCTATCACCAACATTTTTGCCTTTTTTTTGGCTTTCCAATGTAGTAATAACCTACATATTTTTTGACATATAACTTGTGAAATTTCTTCATCAAACTCTAGGACCAGAATCAACCTCCCAGCTCCCAGGGCATATATGTTTATAGAGGTGATAGGAACTATGTCATTGCTTTCCAGTTTATAACAGGATCTTCATCCACTCTCTGTTTCTATGTTGTACCAACTTCACACTGCCACTTCCTACCTCCTGATCTGGCACCCAGGATCACTGTACCATACCTTAATGGTTAACATAATATCATTTTCCATGAAGTCAAGCCTGAAGAAACAACCTTAAAGTACTTATTTATCTGTTTCCCTGCACAGACCTCTCCTCATCCACAGATACTTGTCTTCCATTCACCCCTCAATGATTAACATATCTCTACCTTCTTTTACACTACTTATCCCAGTATGCTACCTTCTCAGCTCACCTCACCTGTTTTACAGAAGGAATTGTGTGTGTGTATGTGTGTGTGTGTGTGTGTGTGCATTTATACTAGAACAGGGGTGGGGAACTTGTGGCTTCAAGGTCACATGTGGCCTTCTAGCTCCTCAAGTGCAGCCTTTTGACTGAAACCAAACTTCACATGTGGTCTTCTAGGTCCTCAAGTGCAGGTACATGTGACCTAAAGGCTGCAAGTTTTCCCCCCAACCCCTGTTCTAGTACATCTTGATTCCACTACTTCACAAAGAATGCTATTCTCTCCATTCATCTAGAACTGGATTACTTAGTTATTCTTTCTTGAAAACTTATTGCTATATATTCTGAATTCTCTCCTATGTCCTGCTCTGCACATGATACTTTTTTCTTTTTTTATTTTATATTTATGTTTATAATATGTTTCTTTTCCTTTGCTTATTATTTAAATTTTGGTATTTGTCTAAAATTAAAAAAATAATTCTGACTAAAATGACAAATGGAATAAAACATACTTTCATGAAGCAAGTAATTCATGCATACAATATTTGTCCTTTAACCATAAAGATATAAAGTTGAACTATTTATTCTTCAAACCAAACAAAAATAAATAGATTCCCCCCCAAAAAACAAAACACTAAATTTTATGATATGTGGAATATATGTGATGTTTATGAAGTCACACATGACTTTTATACCTTTAGTTCCCATCTCCACCACCAGAACTGGAGTCCACTCCACTCCACCCTACTTTCTATACCTCCACCATGCTACTACAGCTTTCTCATGCTGGAGGTGCACTTTTCCCAGTACTCTTCTTCTAATTCATCATTTCTTCTCAGTAATTCCATTCAGGAGAAAATTTACATCCAACATCTTTTTTATTCCTCTCTGAAATCCACTTCTTATTCTCTAGACTTTTTCTATCATGCCCTCATGTTGGTAACTTCTCTGTACTCCCATTCAGATTTCTTTTAAGTATGGTCTTGTCCACCAATTATAGTGTAAGTCTCTTAAAGTCAAGCAATTGGGGTTAAGTGACTTGCCCAGAGTCACATAGTTAGTAAGTGTCTGAAGTTTAATTTGAACTCATGTCCTCTTGACTCCAAGGCTATAGCTCTATCCATTGTGCCAACTAGCTGCCCCAGAGATTGCCTTTTTAAAATATATTTTTCTTCCTAGGACACAGCACAATGCCAGGCACATAGTAAACCCTTAATAAATCCTTGTTGAAGGAAAATTTCATATATATATATATATATATATATATATATGTGTGTGTGTGTGTGTGTGTGTATGTGTGTATACATATATACATATATATGTATACATATATATATACACATAAATATACATATACATATATATACATATATACATATATATATATGAAGATGTGGGAAAATTAGAAAACTTATGCATTGTTGGTAGAGTTGTGAACTGATCCAATCATTCTGGAGCTCAAAGGGCTCAATCATATGCTCAAAGGGCTATAAAATGTGCAGACCTTTTGACCCAGTAATATCATTTCTAGGGCTGTATCCCAAAGAGATCATAAAAATAAGAAAAGGACCCATATGTACAGAAATATTTACAGCAGCTCTTTGTGTGGTGGCAAAGGATTGGAAATTGAGGGCTACCCATCATTTGGGGAATGGCTGAACAATTTATAGTATATGAATGTAAGAGAATACTATTGTGATATAAGAAATAATGAGCAAGAAGACCGGAAAGACTTGTATGTACTGATGCCGAATGAAGTGAGCAGAACCAGGAGAACATTGTATACAGTAATAGACACAATGTGTGATGGTTGACTTTGATAGACTTAGCTCTTCTCAGAAATGCAAGGATCTAAGACATCTCCAAAAGTCTCATGATGGAAAATGCTATCTAAATCCAGAAAAAGAATTATGGAATCTGAACGCAGATTGAAGCATACTATATGCTCTTTTTTTTCTGTTTTGTTTTGTTTCTTCTTTCTTGTGGTTCCTCCTATTGGTTCTAATTCATACTTACAACATGACTAATATGAAAATATATTTAATAGGAATGTATATGTAGAGCCTATATCAGATTGCATGATTTCTTGGGGAGGGAGGTGGGAAAGGAGGAGGAGAAAATTTAAAAATCAAAAGCTTATTGAAGTAAATGTTGAAAACTAAAAATAAATTAATTTTAAAAAATTAAATTTAATTTAAAAAATCAAAGATAAAAATAGAACAAAATAAAGCTTTGTTGACTTGACTTGAATTACATTTACAGTAATGACTAAGTATAGATAAAATAAAAATAATGTCAATCATAGCAGTTTTTATGCAATTTTCCCACCACTTTATCATAGTTACTTCAGAAGTGGAAGCAGGCTGCACAGTACTCATAGCTATTCTATATTTCAGCTTGTTTTATTTTCTCTTGTGTGTCAACAGGACCAAAAAGTGTCATTGCCCATAGTAGGTCATTTTGCTGGTAATGCACTTCTTTATAATCACTTATGTTGGCCATTAGAAAGAACTCCATCTCTTGCCAGGGCCACTTTCAGAGATTCCCTGGCATAGTAGAACTTGGAAAGGTTGTGCTCACATCTCTCTTATCCTTTCCTAAAAAAAACAACTATCTCTCAACTATCTCTTCAAGAAATCACCATATCTCTTGCTAACTTCATTGTTCAGTCATTCAGTCATACCTGACTCTTTGTGACTCCTCTCTCATTTCTCCTTGTCCTTTCTCAAAAGTGTTTTGTTCCTGACTACTGTCTCTGCCAATCCATTATTGCTTTTTCACCCTCTCCCTCTGTTATCTCTTCCACTCCTACTTTCCTGTAGGGTAAGATAGATTTCTATGGCCAATTGAGTAAGTATGCTGAATGAATTTGAGCTAATTCTAAAGAGAATAAAGTTCAAGAGTTCCCTGCCACCTCACCCATCTTCCCTTCCCCTGTAAAAGCCAGAGATTTATTAAAAAAAATAGGAAATGATCTACATGTACAAAAACATTTATAACAACTCTTTTAATGGTCACAATGAATTGGAAATTAAGGGGATGCCAATAAATTGGGGAATAGCTAAACAAGTTGTGATATATGATTTTGTTGGAATATTATCATGCTATGAGAAATGGTGAGCAGGATGCTTTCAGAAAAAGAAAAAAAAACCTGGAAAGACTTATATGAACTGATGGAAAGTGAAATGATCAGAACCAGGAAAACATTGTACACATTCACAACAATATTGTATGATGATTAACTTTGAATGACTTAGCTATTCTTACAAATACAATGATCCTAGACAGTTCCTCAGGATTCATGGTGAAAAATGCTATCTGCATCAAGAGAAGAAATTGATGGAGTCTGACTGCAGATAAAGCCATACTTTTTTTAAAGTTTTCTTCATTTTTCTTGTTTGGTTTTTGGTCTGTTTTCTTTCACAACATGACTAATATGGAAATATGACTGCACATGCATAACCCATATAAAATCACTTATCTTTTCAAGGAGGGAGGGGAGAGAAGGAAGAAGAGAATTTGAAACTCAAAATTAAAAAAAATGTTAAAATGTTTATCTATGTATTTGGAAAAAATATAAAATATTCAAAAATTGCAAAAAAAAAAAGGGAGGCAAGTGAAAGTTAATGATTCCATGAGTCATTTCTTTCAAATGGAATGTTTCCAATTTCCATTTCCAGGTAATTCCCCTTCAAGGCCCATTTCAAGTACAACCTCTTCTGTAGTGCCAGATAACTTATCACCATGCCCCTGGTTTATAATGAACTTCTCTGTCTACCTTTGACATCTTAAAAAGTTTGCCTTGCATTTTTTTCATATTTTGCTATATTTTTTCTGTAGTCATATATGTAGTAGAGCCTCCTAAAGGATAAGTTACATGAGGGTAAAGTCCATCTTTTCAATCTTTCTATATCCCGTACTGAGTATAGATAGTTCCATGTTTAATAAGGTGCCTAATGAACTTTTGTGTATTTTTTCCCAGTCATGTATTCCAAAGTCTTATGGTAACTCCCCTGAGTCAGTTATACCTGTGGCTTGTGCTGCTGTTTAAAATATCTTTGCTTCAAATGAATTTATGATTATGCATATGGAACTTTGCATTTCTATCCCAACATCCATTTGGTTTATTTCTTTACTCAGATACAGGAATAAATTAGGCCTTCTGCTGGAAATGAAAGAATCATTAGACACAATCTGGACACAAACAACCTGTCAGTTTGGGTGGTTAATTTTCAAAATTAAGTTATTGATGCCCTGGCTCTTTCTCTTCTCTGTAAGAGAAGTAAAGACTTCTCTTACAACTTCTAGTTATTCTCATTATTGTAATATGCATTACAAAAAATGCAACTTAAAAAGTAAGAAACATTGAAGGAAGCTAAGTAGAAACAAAAATTTGGATTTGGAGTCAGGAAGATATGAGTTCATATCTTGACTGAGATACTCCTTTCCTGTGGTCCCTTCTTTTGGTCTGTTTTCTTTCATAACATGACTAATATGGAAATATGACTGCACATGCATAACCCATATAAAATCACTTATCTTTTCAAGGAGGGGGGGGAGGAGAAGGAAGAAGAGAATCTGAAACTCAAAATTAAAAAAATGTTAAAATGTTTTTCTATGTATTTGGAAAAAATATAAAATATTCAAAAATTACAAGAAAAGGGGGGGGGCAAGTGAAAGTTAATGATTCCACGAGTCATTTCTTTCAAATGGAATGTTTCCAATTTCTATTTCCAGGTAATGGAAATCTTTCTCAGATTCATTTTCTTCACTTGTAAAATGTAAATAACAACAGAACATATGTTACAGATTCACTGTAAGAATAAAATAGGGCACTTTCAAAATTAAATTTAATTCATTTTCTGTAATAAAAATGTGAAATTAAAACTTCCGACATAAATATACCAAGATATCTGCCTATGTTTTCTATGCAATGGACACTATCTAAGATGAAAAGTAGCATAACACAATGACAAAGTGTTGAATATGGAGACAGAGCACCCAGGTATGAATCTTGACTCTGATATATTACCTGTGTAGGCATGAACAAGACATGGCCTCATGTCTTGTCCTCAGTCAGAATACAGCGGAGAATTACTGACAAAATAATGCTTAAAATATCCATTTTCTTATCCCACTTTTCTCAGTTTATCATAATATAATAACTTCTATTGCAGGAAGAGGTATGTTATTAGACAGTAGCTGACATTGCTCCTATAAAAGGAGACATTTATCAATTAATCAATCACTAAATATTTATTTATAATTTCACCTATATGATGAACACATAATCTTATCTGAGGAATCATGGGTGTCATATATTGATCATTACACGTGGAGAGTTATAACTTGGTGTATATGTAACAATCTGTTTTCATTGTTTGGGGAGATTTAGAGATTTACAAATGTAGATAGGAGTTCCCTGATCAATTCAACAAGTATATAACATGATTAACATTTGGTTTGTACATTTTGTACTTTGATTGTATGGGGTTTTTGTTTGTTTATTTGTTTGTTTTGCTGAGGATGTACACATCTCCATTAAATACCACATTGAGAGATTTGGAGAATCTCTATTGGGAAAAATTCATCGGCACCATCTGCAGGAGGAATACAACACCTGACTGTCGTTGGTCTAGACTTTTGTAGGCAAGTAAGCAAGAAGTTAAGGAGATGAATAGAATTTTAGAAAGCTTAATATAATAGGCCTCTGGGGAAAAAAACTGAATGGAAATATACTGGAATATACTTTTTTCTGAGCTGTACATGGCACCTTCACAAAAATTGAACATAAAAAATCAAAACAAATGCAGAAACATAGAAATAATAAATGCATCTTTTTGGATGAAAATGTAACAAAAATTACATTCAACAAAAGGCTTTAGAAGGACAGATTAAAATTAATTAGGAACTAAATAATCAAATCCTAAAAAGGGAGTGAGTTCAAAACAAGGCATAGAAACAATTAATAATTTCATTATAGACAATAACAATGAGGCCCTTTACCAAAATTCATGGGATATGGCCAAAGCAGTACTTAGGAAAAAAATATGTATCTCTAAATACATTAATTAAAAAGAGAAAAGGCAGATTAAAATTGGGTGTGTAACAACAACAACAACAACAACAACAGTAACAACTAGAACATAACAAATTAAAAATCCTCAATTATATATCAAAATAAAAATCCTGAAAAACAAAGGAGATAATAGTAAAATTGAAAGTTAAAAAAAAATTCAACCAAAAATAAAAGTAAGAGCTGTTTTTTTTACAAATTGGACCTGTTGATCTTTTTCTAGGCCTACAAAAGTCAGTCTTCACTGAAGGCTTAATACCTTTTCTGTGTTTTAGAGAGATAAAGAGGAGAAGGATTAATGCATATATTATTGGAACCTCACAGTAGCTCTGAAGTAGTTGCTACTATCATCCCCATTTTTCAGATGAAGCAACCAAAGCTCAGAGAGTTTAGGTGACTTACCCAATATCATACACATCTGAGGCTTGAATTCAGACCTTCCTGACTGCAAGTCTGGCACTCTATTCATTATATCTTTTAGAAATAGAATCAGATCTGAGATCAAAGACCTGAAAACAAACTTTGGTGGGGATGGGCAGTGAAGAGGAAAGGGAAAAAAAGAAAATAAGATAGGAGGTAATTCCTTTGCTTTATCATAGCCTCACCCTTCCAGAGATTTATTGTAAGCGCCCACTTCAGCTCCAGAGAAATTTGCCATGTAGAGTCAGTGGCAAGACCTCTTAGACATAAATGGAAGCAGCTGAGGTTGCTAGGGTGGCCTTACTAGCCATGATATTTTTGGTTTTTTGGGTTTTTTTCTTCCAAGTGACAGTCTAAACCACAGAAGATTATTACAATTCTAAGGCCATTGTATAAAGAGTTATGGGAAGGAAGATGGCATGATTTTCCAAGGTAGGACAATAGTTTTTCAATTGACTATGGGCTGATCTGAGTCCTTTATGTGTTTTCTGAGGACAAAATAAAAGATATCCTATATTTAATGTGTATTTTATATTGAATGCTTAAGCAGGAGGCAGTGGGGACATAGATATACCTTTTTTTTTGCTGTTCTGAAAATCCCGGAGGAATTTATTTAAGTTTGGTCTTTGTAAACCCAGAACTTGGTGTCTTAGGACATGAGCTGCACACAGAGGAAACAAGTTGAACAATGATGTTGTCTTAAATAAAACTTTATATGATATGTTTTACATCACCCAATGACACATTTTTGGTATATCATGGTATCTTATGCAGCAGGAGCAGGTGACTGAAAAACAGGACAAGAATACAAGTGGATCTCAATGAATTAACTTAATATCTTCAATATAGCTCCCATCAACCATTCAGATGAGACAGTCTCAAAACCATATCAGGAATAAAGTGAATGATTGTCCAATAAGAAAAGATCCTTCTAACTGCTATCCAAATTATCAGCATTATCATACATTTTTATACAAGAAAATGTGTTCTCCCACCATAGTGTTGGCTTATGCCTGTAGGGAATATTTATTAAATATAGCTCATATTCATAATTATTCTGAACTTGGAAGTGTAGTTATGAAATAGGACCCACTTATGCTCCCAGTTAGAGAGTAGAACTCTTATAATAGACTGGGGGATAAACTCCCAGCCTGGACATAGGAAGGAAAATAAGCATTTCTATAAAGCCTGCTATGTGCCAGGCACTGTGATAAGAAAAGTATTATCTTATTTAATCCTTACAACAAGTCTGTGGGGTAGTTGCTATTATTATCCCCATATTACATATTATCCCCATATTCCCCAGGAAACTGAGAAAAAATAAGGTTAGTGGCTTACCCAGGATTACAGAGATATTAAGGGTCTGAGGTCAGATTTGAACTTGAATATTTCTGACTCCAGGACCAGTTATTCATCTGCTGTGCCACTGACACTTCCTTCTCACATGTGTGGCTCCCATAGGACCTTCATGTCAGAAATAAAAGAATAGAAGGCAACATAAGGAAAGGGTCAACCACAGGCAATTGTGAGAAATAATATTAAGTCCATGAAGTTTATTCTTTACAAGGATGTAAACATATTAACAATAACAACACAACAAATGTTGGAAGGGATGTGGGAAAAAAACAAAACATTAATGTATTGTTGGTGGAGTTGTGAACTGATTCAACCATTCTATAGAGCAATTTGGAACTATGCCTAAAGGCTATAAAACCATGCATAACCTTTGACATAGAAATGCTACTACTAAGTCTATATCCCAAAAGAGATAAAAAATGGAAAAGGATCTATATGTACAAAAATATTTATAGCAGTTCTTTCCTGGGTACAAAGAATTAGCTATTCTCAGCAATATAATGATTGAAGAATATTCTGAAGAACTTACAACGAAAAAATGCTATCCACCCCCAGAAAAAAGTACTGATAGTGTCTGAATACAGATTGAAGCATTATTTTTTTTTACTTTTTCTTCAGTTTTTTTGTTTTCTTTTACAACATGACTATTATGCACATATTTTGCATGACTACACATGCATAATCTTTATTGAATTGCTTGCCTTCTCAATGGGAGGGGAGAGGGAGGAAGGGAGAGAATTTGGAACCCAAATTTTTAAAAACAATGTTAAAAATTGTTTTTACATGTAACTGAGGAAAATAAAATACTAAATAAAAAATAAAAATTAAAAAAAAAACAATAACCACATGATTAAGGAGTAGTAAAGCAGGATCTGTGCAGGGAGCACTCATTCATTAGCTCCTTGACAGCAGTGACTTTTTTGTATCCTTAGTGTTTACCACAGTGCTTAGGATATATTAGGGATTTAGAAAATGTTCATTGATTAATTGATTGATTGATTTTTTGATTGATTGATTTTTAAGATGGTTTGCTGTTCTCCTCTCCTACTATTAGAGGAAGTTATGGAGACACCACACACACACACACACACACACACACACACACACACCTTTCTGCTTGTCTATTTAATGTCATCATAAGTATATTCAGATGAGGTAGACACAACCTGAAAAGTTTGTACTGATGCCAGAGTTCAACTACCACATCTCCCTTCTCTACTTGTTCTTTTTGTGAGTTCCAAAGGTCACCACACTCCTATGTGCAATCTTCCACCCTCCCAAAAAAGAACAGATCTACCCTGAGTTACCATCTTCCCAAACTAGGAAGAACAATAAATTCTAGCTAGCCTCATTGCAAGAGGGGTGTATTCTGTATACCACACAATAGGGCTACTGAGAAATAGGGATGAGGGACAGCCAGGATCTTGTTCCTGATTGTCTTATTGATTTCCCATCCCTGATATGACATTGCATTGTCAGTTAGGGTGGTTTCACAGATATTTTCTCCCCAAAATGGAGGGATCCAGAAAAGGTGGCTAGGTGATATATGCATATATGTATAAGTGTATGTACGTGTGCGTGTGTGTGTCCATATGCGCACACATGCTCGCATTGGGGAGATACCATATAGGAGCTGGATCAATGCTTAGAGCAGAGACAGTATTTTGAAATGTAGAAAACAAGACATTTTTTCAAAACTGCAACAACATATATTTTGCTGACATAAATCACATTTTTAAGACAAATTCTCAATTTTCATATTTGGTTCTTTTAATATCTCTGAAGAAATCATAGTTGAGTCATATGGATATCCTACTCATATCATAAGTATGCTCCACAAAGATTAGTGGAAAATAATGTGCTTAGTTCCTAACTTCTGCCTATAGCATGAGGAAAAATGTCTTTCAATGCATATTGAAGAGTAAGAATAATATGCATGTTGATGTCATTTTATGTGATCAACCTATTTATTATTCATGACAAAAAAACAAAATTAAATAAAATTAAGACATATTAAAAATATTACCTCATATACCAACACAAATTTGGCAGAGCTGTGGATTTTTCTAGTTTTTTCTGTGTTATCAGTTTGTAATTGTGGAAGACAAATGACTGAACTGCCCACAGTTTTTGACCCAGTGATCCACCATTGATGTATACCTTAAGAAAGTCATACACAAAAACAAAAGATTAACAAAATAGTAAAATATTCATAGAAAGTCTTTTTATGGTATTAAATGACTGTACTCAATGTGGACTTTGAATCTCAAGAAGTTAGGAGTGGATGAAAATGATATATGAAGGAATTGTATATGAAAATAATGAAATATTCTTTAGTCATTATGAATGATAAATATGAAGAACTCCAAGAAATATAGGAAGATTTGCATGGATTTTTGCAAAGTAAAATTAAGTAGAAACTTAAGGCCTATTGATATATATATATATATAATAACATAAATGATAATATTAGAAAAGGGAAATAAAAATCTATGTAATTCAAAAGTTAATTTTCACAGTGTAAGAGAATAAATACCTCCCTCATCCTAGAAGAAAGGCTAAGGTCTAACAGGAAAGAACTCTATATAATTTGTCCAATGTGGCCACTGTAGCAGATATTTTAACTTAATATTTTTCTTTGTTACAAGAGAGCACGCAGTACAGAGACTGGATCCATTATGACCAAACTCCCTTGCAAACTGCACCTCTTTCCCCAAGCTACTACAAAACAGAAAATGATATGAAGATAAAAGGTATCATTAACTCAAATTCAAAACTATAATAACTGCTTTATTCATTTGAACAAGTGATGATTCATTTCTAACTTCCTAGCCTGATGAAGCCTATCCACAATCTGAAATGAACATCACTTAACAAAAAAATAATTATTTTGTTGGTCTATAGTTGACAGCTTTTAGACTATTGAGTGCTGTGGACAATTTTGTGGCTCCTGGCTAGCTAGACTATGGTTTCATATGTCATCTAGTGTTGCTGCCTGCCAAGGTGAGTTGCCAAGGACCATCATTGTCAGGGATTCAGAATACTTGTTTATGACAGAGATATTCACATAAAATCCTTTGCCATCTCACTGGTCCATATCAAATCTAGTATATCACATGAAATTATAATTATATAAAAGACATTTATTGGTGAGTCTCTGTCCCTGAATATATAGGCTTAGATTTTCAGTAATTTGGTAAGCCCCTTTCCAATACTACATATCATATACACTTTTTATGAGGCCTTGTCTTGTAAACATGATAAGCGGGTCAATTTTATGATTCTCCTCACACAAAACCATCTCATGCATCATTTACCTATATGTTATACTAGCAAGATTTATTTATACTCATTCAGAATCTCCTTAATTCTCTTATATTTCAAGAAAGAAAGACTAATCTGTAGGGCATAAGGAAAAAAAAAAGAATTTTAGATATTTTTTTTGAGTAAAAAACATTCATGTTAGTGATATTTAACTTTTATT
Organism: Vombatus ursinus; assembly: GCF_900497805.2. Taxonomy (NCBI): domain Eukaryota; kingdom Metazoa; phylum Chordata; class Mammalia; order Diprotodontia; family Vombatidae; genus Vombatus; species Vombatus ursinus. The sequence continues at coordinate 23,422,745 of NW_020954599.1, forward strand.
TAACATTGTCCTCAATGATTCAGATAATGAAGGTATTTTTGTTTCATCATATTATTTCCTTGGGGTAGGGAACTTCAAGTGAAGAAATCTCCCAAACAATAAACACAGTAACTGTAACTCCCAGTTTTAGAGAGGTTCCTCCACACTGTGAGCATAGTCACATAGCTAATATATGTAAGAAGCAATAATTGAGCCTAAATGTTCCCTACTTAGCCAGCCATGGGCCCGCATACTTGACCACTTAGTTTTTACTCTAACAATTTGAGGTTGTCACCTGAAATCCTTGGTTAATTGTTAATACATTTCTAACATTTAGTCCTATGATTTTTGTACATGTCAACCAGACTGTGCCACACAAACCACTGTTTGTGTGCCAAAGTCTGAGCATACAAATATTTTTTTTTTTCCCAGAAGGAGTATCTTCATTATCTGAGTATATGTTTCAGTGTGTAGGATCTTATCAACAAAGATAAACTGGTTGCTGGATGGATGGATAGATGGATAGATAGATAGGTAGGTAGGTAGATAGCTAGATAGATAGCTAGATAGATGTCATATTTATTAAATACTGTGCACTATGCACTATGCTAAACTCTAAACTTACACACTTACACTAAACATAACAACTGAAGAAAAATACATATATGCATGTATATATGTGTGTGTATGTATATATATTACATGTAATGTATATGTGTGTATGTGTATGAACATATATATGTATGTGTCTATATATATATTTTTTCTTCTCCCATTAGAGTTCAAGTTCCTTGAAGGTAAGGACTGAATCATTTGTTTAGATTAGTATCCTTAGAGTTTAGTATATATCTACACCTATATATCTATATTTACATACATATCTGTATATCTATGTATCTCTGTCTCATTCTATCTCTCTGTCTCTGTCTCTTTGTCTGTCTTTCTCTTTATATATATATGTGTTTGTATATATACATACATATATATACATATGCATATATGCATGATACACACACACACACACACACATATATATATATATACGTGCATATATATGTGTACACACATATGTATGCTAAAAAGAAGAGGGAAATGATTGTACTTGCACAGGGGCAAGGTTATGAGATAAGAGTTTAAAAAATTAAGAAACTAGGATGAGCAGGAAAATAGTAAACATAGCCGGGGCTTTCATTAAATGAAAGTGCTTGAGACCAATTAGGAGAACAAAACTAGGGTCTGAAGTACATGAAAATTTTGGTGAGGAGATAGAAAATTTCAGAGATGAATCACTTCTATGCATTAATAAATGTTCTTTAAATGTTGTTGTGGCAAAAAAAAATCAAAACTTTTTGTTCAACCAGGTGATGAGTTTCTCTCAAATTATATAAGGATGTGCTCGGACAACAGATTCAGAATTTAAAAATTTCTATCACTTTTCCTTTCCCCCCATAAGTCCTTCTTTCTCATGAAAAAATATTCCCTCAGTCACATAATCCTATCACACATCTGGATAATATTTCCTATACTTGTTCACATATTTGCTAAAATACAGTCCCCATATTTGTATACCATATTTTACTTTTACACAAATAAAAGAAGACAGGAAACAACATTTGTTAAGGATCTACAAAGTACCAGGCACTGTGCTAAGTACTTTACAATTGTTATTTCAATAGATCCTCTGTTTTCTTTTCCATATGCAGAAAATGAGAATTTGCCTCCCCTTACCTCCTGCTCTGACTCTTCACCCTTCCCTTTTTCTCCCCTTCCCTCCCCTCCCCTTCTCCCCTCCTTTCCCTTCCCCCCATCCTCTTCCTTCCCTCCCTCCTTTCTCCTCCTTCCCTTCCCCAGCCTACATGAGGCTGTGGTGGAGACTGCCGAGGAGGCCATGGAGCCCACCCCCCCCAAGTGTACATCATGGGGTTGTGCCAGGACATATTCTCCACAATGGCCACATACCAAACAGGGAAGCTGACAGCCACCAGCAAAGACTATAAACTTCCGGATAATATGAACAAACTGATTAGCTTGAAGTATCTAGAAATGAAAGATATTGCAGGAAACATAAGTAGAAACCTAAAGGACTTAAACCAGAAATATGCAGCACTTCAGCCTTATCTGGATCAGATCACTTTAATTGAGGAAGAAGTAGTAGACCTTGAGCAAGCAGCTTACAAGTTTGATGCATATTCAAAAAAAAAAAAACAAAACTGGAAGCAAAGTACAAGAAGGTAGAGAGGTAATGAAAGAATTCATTAGCACAAAGACTACAGGAATGTTTCCTAAGAGCCAAAATAAGTGTGATGGAACTTATCCCTCTGCTTCAGTTCCTAAAATGACATGGTGCTGCTGATCCATGGAAAACCCCAGCCCTCAACTCTGGTGAGATGTGCAACTTTGGCCACCCCTTGATATTTCCTAAACCGCAGCCCCTGGAAACTCATGCAATCGTGTGCTTCATTGTGTGCCCTCGACCAAGGCTCAGAAATCAGGATCAATCCCATCTGAGCAGACACAGAGGAAAGGCTCTCGTCTCTGTCTCCTCCCTTCTCCCCTCTCCCCTAGGGATCTCCCCCATCCCCTTCATAACCTGTTCTTCAACTTAATAACAAATGCCAACTTATGACCCTCAAAAAAAAAGAAAATTAATTTGTCAAATAGTTTTCTGAAATTAATTATAATTTTGAAATTTAAGTATAAAGTTAAGTATGAAATTCAGTATAAAGATTTGTAAATCAATCTTCTGATATAGGACGCTTATAAAAAGGTATGAGTTTGTTCTTAAATTATTTCTTTTTCATGAAATCATAATAGTTGTTTTAGTTATCACTTCTATTTATAATTGTTCATAAGCTAGTTTATAAGCTGATGTTATGTAGAATTTTTTTCAGAAACGGATGTTAGCTTTAACAATAAGAGAAGTAAAAGAAATTGAAGGAATTAGAATAGGCAAAGAAGAAACAAAGCTATCACTCTTTGCAGCTGATATGATGATATACTTAGAGAATCCTAGAAAATCAAGTAAGAAACTACTTGAAATAATAAACAACTTTAGCAAAGTTACAGGCTATAAAGTAAACCCACATAAATCATCTGCATTTCCATATGTTACCAACAAACCCCAACAGCAGGAGATAGAAAGAGAAATTCCCTTTAAATTTACTGTAGACATTATAAAATATTTAGGATTCTACCTACTGAAACAAACCCAGGAACTATATGAACAAAATTACAAAACACTTTTCACACAAATAAAGTTAGATCTAAATAATTTGAAATTATGGGTAGGCCAAGTTATAATGATAAAAATGACAATTCTACCTAAGCTAATTTACTTATTCAATGCCATACCAATCAAACTACCAAAAATTATTTTATAGAGTCAGAAAAAACAATAAAAATATTCATTTGGAATAACAAAAGGTCCAAAATATGAAGGGAACTAATGGAAGGAAATGTAGGGCAAAGTGACCTAGCCTTTACAAATTTTAAATGGCATTATAAAGCAGTAATCATCAAAACTACTTGGTATTGGGTAAGAAATAGAGGGGTGGATCAATGGAATAGGTTAGGTATGCAAGACATAGTAGTCAATGATTATACTAATGTACTATGTGATAAACCCAAAGATCCCAGCTTCTGGGATAAGAACTCACTATTTGACAAAAACTGCTGGGAAAACTGGAAAGAGTATGGCAGAAACTTGGCATACAGCAAAATCTTATACCCTATGCCAAGATAAAGTCAAAATGGATTCATGATTTATATATAAAGGTTGATACTGCAAGCAAACTGGGAGAGCAAGGGATGGTTTACTGGTCAGATTTATGGAGAATGGAAGAATTCATGACCAAACAGGAGATAGAGAACATTACAAAATACAAAATGGATAACTTTGATTATATTACATTGAAAAGTTTTTGCACAAACAAAGCCAATGCAACCAAGATTAGAAGTGAAGTAGAAAACTGGGAAAGATTTTTTTTTTTAACCAGTGTCTCTGATAAGGGCTTCATTTCTAAAATATATAGAGAATTACATCAAATTTATAAGAATCCAAGTCATTCCCCAACTGATAAATGGTCAAAGGATATGAACAGGCACTTATCAGATGAAGAAATTAAAGCCATCTATAGTCATATGAAAAAAATGCTGTAAATCACTATTGATTAGAGAAATGCAAATCAAAACAACTCTGAGGTATCACATCACACCCATCAGATTGGCCAACATGACAAAACAGGAAAATGATAAATGGTGGAGAAGATGTGGGAAAATTGGAACACTAATGCATTGTTGGTGGAGTTGTGAAATGATCCAAACATTTTGGAGAGCAATTTGGAACTATACACAAAGGGCTTTAAAAATGTGCATACCCTTTGACCCAGCAATAGCACTTCTGGGGATGTATACCAAAGAGATCATAAAAATGGGAAAAATGATCCACATGTAAAAAATATTTATAGCAGCTCTTTTTGTGGTGGCAAAGATTTGGAAATTGAGTGAATGCTCATCAATTTGGGAATTTCTGAACAAGTTATGGTATATGAATGTAATGGAATACTATTGTGCTACAAGAAATGATGAGCAGGAGGACTTCAGAAAAACCTGGAAAGACTTGTATGGACTGATCCTGAGTGAAGTGAACAGATCTGCCAGAACATTGTACACAGTAACAGCCATGTTGTGCAATGACTAAAGTTGATAGGCTTAACTTTCCTTAGCAATTCAAGGATCTAAGACATCTCCAAAAGTTTCATGATGGAAAATGCTATCCACATCCAAAGAAAGAACTATGGAGTTTGAATGCAGATCAAAGAATACTATTTGCTCTTTTTTCTTCTGTTTTGTTTTGTTTGCTTTTTCTGGTGGTTCCTCCTATTGTTTCTAATTCTTCCTTACAACATGACTAATGTGAAAATATGTTTAATAGGAACGCATATGTATAGCCTATATCAAATTGAGCACTTTCTTGGGGAGGAAGAAGGGAGGGAAGGGGAGAAAAATTTAAAACTCAAAAGCTTATGGAAGTGATTATTGATAAATCAAAATAAAATAATGAAAAAAGAAAATTACAATGTAGCATATGGAAGCTAATGACATTATGATAAATCAAGAAACAATAATACAGAACAAAAAATATAAAAAAATTGACAATGTGAATTATCTGATTGGGAAAAACAACTGACCTGGAAAATAGATGGAAGAGAGATAATTTAAAAATTATTGAACTACCTGAGACCCATCATAAAAATGAGCCTAGACATCCTCTTTCAAGAAATTATCAAGAAAAACTGCCCTTGTATTCCAGAACCAGAGGGTAAAATAGAAAATGAAACAATTCACCAATCAACTCCTGAAAGAGATCCTAAAATGAAAACTGCCTGGAATGTTATAGTCAAATTCCAGAGTTCCCAAGTCAAGGAGAAAATATAGTGAACATCTAAGAAACCATTCAAGTACTGTGGAGTCACAGTCAGCATAACACAAGATTTGGTAGCTTCAGTATTAGAGCATCTCAGGGCTTGGAATATGATATTCCCAAAGGGAAAGGAGCTAGGATTACAATCAAGACTCATCTACCCAGCAAAACTGAGTATAATCTTTTAGGGGGAAATGGACATTCAATGAGATGGAAGACTTTGAAGCATTCTTACTGAAAAGAACAGAGCTAAAATAGAAACTTTGACTTTAAATACGAGTCTCAATAGAAACATAAAATGATAAACAATAAAGGGAAGGCATAAAGGACTTAATGAGGTTAAACTGTTTACATTTCTACATGGGAAGGTGATGCTTGTAACTCATAAGACCTGTCTTATTATTAGGGTAGTTAGAAGGAGTATATATAGGCAAAGGGCACAAGTATGAATTGAATAAAGGGATGATATCTAATGAATAAAATTAAGGGATGAGAGAGAAATGTACTGGGAGAAAGAGAAAGGGAGAGGTAGAATGGCATAAATTACCTCACATAGAAAATGCAAGAAAAAGCTTTTGGAGTGGAGGGGAAGAGGGGAAGACAGGAAAAGGTGGAGTGTGTGAACCTCACTCTCATCAAAATTTTGCACAAAGAGGGAATGATATATATGCTCAATTGGGTGTAGAAATCTATCTTACCCTAAAGAAAAGTAGAAGGGGAAGGGGATAAGAGATAGGTCCTGGTGATAGAAGGGAAGGCAGATTGGGGTAGGAAGTAGTCAGAAGCAAAACATTTTTGAGAAGGGACATGGGTAAAGAAGAAAGAGAATAAAATAAGTGGTGTGTGTGGGGAAATAGGACGGAGAGAACTACTGTTATCAATTGTAAGAGTAAAAAAAATTTGAAGAAAGTTTCTCTGATAAAGTCCTCATTTCTCAAATATATAGAGAAATGGGTCAAAATTATAAAAATAAGAGCCATTCCCCAATTGATAAATGAGCAAACCATATGCTAAATTTTCAGATGGAGTAATCAAAGCTATCTAGAGCCACATCAAAAAATGGTCTAAGTCACTACTGATTGGAAGAATGAAAATTAAAACAATTCTGATGTAGTACCTCATACCTTTGAGATTGGTTAATACTACAGAAAAATTAAATGCCAAATGTTGGAGAGGATATAGGGAGAATAAGATATTTATGCACTGTTGGTAGAGTTGTAATCTGATCCAACTATTCTGTAGATCAATTTGGAACTTGCTCAGAGACCTATAAAACTATGCATACCCTTTGACTTAGCAATACCCCACTAGGTCTGTATCCCAAAAACAATATAAAAAGCAAAAAGGAAAAGGATCTATCTATCTATGTATCTATCTATCTATGTATGTATGTATCTATCTATTTATTATAATATTTACAACAGCTCTATTATGATTGCAAAGGACTAGAATTCAAGGAGATGCCTATCAATTGGGGAATAGTTGAACAATTTGTTTTATGAGATTGTGATAGGATATTATTTTACTACATATACCATTTCATAATGCTACGTATAGCATCATTTCATAAAATGATGAGCAAGATGCTCTCAGAAAAAAAAGAAAACTGAAAAGACTTACAGAAGCTAATGTTGAGTGACACATAATGTGTATAAAGTAATAGCAAAATTGTGCAATGATCAGCTATGAATGACTTAACTTTTCTCAGCAATACAAAGTTCCAAGACAATTCTGATGGACTTATGATGAAAAATGCTATCTATTCGCAGAGAGAGAATTAATGGTGTCTCAATACAGATTGAACACATTTATTTTATTTTATTTTTTTTTAGTTTTTTTCTGTTTTCTTTCACAACTTGACTAATATGGAAATGTTTTGCGTGACTACACATGTATATCCTATATCAAATTGCTTGCCTTCTCAATGAGAGGGGTGGAAAAGGAAGGAGAGAGATAATTTGGAACTCAACATTTTAGAAACAAATGTTAAAAAATTGTTTTTATAGATAATTGAGGAAAAATAAAATGCTAAATACAATAAAAAACAATTAGGGACACTTCCCATTTTACATACCCATGATAACTTCTCCATGATCATTTAAAGATATTGATAACAAATTAGCCATTATATCAGGCATTTTTTCACAAACTTTTTGATGCAGTTTGGAAAGCTTCATGACTTGAACTCAATGAGGGCCACTAGATGTTTCTGTAGCATCTCATCATTTATATACTTCCCAGTCATTCTCCTTAAAGGGAAAACAGAAACAGAATTGGAATATAGTTTCTCAGCCTTCTCACAGTCCACCATTATCATCATCCCATCTACCCTATCAACAATTCTACTCCTTCATTGATCCTTCTTTTGAGATCAACATAGCTTTATATTTTTTTTTGTTTTGTTATCTTCAGCATCGTGCTAGTGGCAGGAGGTCCTGGCTGTTTACCGTTAGGTGAACAGTCACATCTGATCCTTCACAGTGGAGGTAGCTTGGGGTTGGCTGGTGCTTTGAGAGGCTGTAGCAGTCTCGCAGCTTACTTGGTCCTGAGCTGGCATCCTACTGGTGATTTCTTGCAGCGTGCTTGGGCTGTATAGGATTTCTTTGTGTTCTCCTGGGGCTACACTGAAGTACATGGAGTCTGGCCCCTGGAGGATGACAGTTTGCCCTGGGCTGCACTGAAGCACATGAAGTTCAGGTTACTGGAGGATGCCTGTCTAGGGCAATGCTAAAGCAATTGGAGGTCTGGCCAACCCATAATGCCTGCCCACCTGCGCAGAAGCACATGATAGTTATCAGAGCTGGAGTCTGTTGGTTTTCCTGGGTGTTCTAAGACACACGGTGTTCCTGATGTTGGCGTTTGCCTGCTCCAATGCACTGGAATTCAGGCCCTCCCTCTGGTTTGCTGAGGTGGGGCTTGCTACTGGCTTGGTGGGATGCTTCCTGTCCTAGACTGCATTCCCCTTTTACCCCAGTGAGATAGACTTTTCTTGCCTATCCTCCAAGTCTCCCAGGCTAAAAGACCACTCTAACCTGTCTTTCTGCTGGTTCCCTGTTCCAGAATTTGTTCTGGGGGCTATTTTATTATTGGTTGGTTGTTTGGAGGTGAATATGGGAAAGTAACAGTGATTTACTGCTTATTACACCATGTTGGTTCCCAGAATTGACACCAAGTCTAGACTACTTTTTAACATAGAACTATGATTTCCATTACTTCCTTAGAAGTTTTTTTTCAAAAATTTTCTGAAGGTGCCCTAACTCTAATTTTGAGAAGACCTGCTAAGTCTATGATGAAGTCATATACTGATTCATCTGTATTCTTTTTTTTTAGATAAGATAAATTAGTTGCTGCAATTACAGCAAAAGACAGTGAAGGATGACATTTAAAATTAATAAATTTTTAAAATGCTAACCTTTTAACTGAATGACAATTTAGCAAGTTTCTTTCACTTTCAGTTATGAAATTAATATTTTAACTGGTAAAAACTTAAATTTAAAAAAATAAATTAATTAAATTTCTTTTGGATCTGTAACATTGTCATTTAAAATGGCAGATTTCTAAAGAACTGACTCTTCATGGCCTCACTAGGATCATAGGATTAAGATCTATAAGAAATTTTAATACTCTAAGCAAACTCCTTCATCTTTCTAATGCATATTCCAAGCAACTAATAAAGCAGATTATTTAAACCTTTCTGAAAGCATATTGTGCCTGCATAAATTATTATCTTTGAAGATATAACCCCTTATCATAGTTTGAAGAAGCTATAGCTAAGCCCCCTCTCCCCAATCTTAGGGAGAGGGGTGTCTTTCTTTCCTGAGTGATGAAGGAAGAAAAATGCGGGAATCAGAATATGTACAAAGAAAAAACCACCTGATAATACTTGTGAGACATTTTTATTTTTAAATTGAGAGTTAGAACTTTGAAAGACTGGTAGAAATTGCGAAGAACATCTTTGGAACTGAAGCAATCTCTCTTTGCAAGCTTTATTGATTATGAACAACGAAGTCCATTTAAAACACTTTTATAACAATGCAATTGCCTGAGGAAGCAAAATCTATTAAGTTTAGATTATTAACTGGTTTACGAACTCAATAATGTGAGTGGACAGTTGGCAGGAATTGTATAACATTTTCAAGTTTTAAGAACCATAAAAAAGATTTCTTTTGTCCATTCATTTCCTGGTTGGGGTGGGGCACCCCTACACTTATTTATTTAAGCATAGGTTTTTCAAGACCTTATGTGGTCTGCATGTATTTGAAGCAGTTCTGTGACTGCACACATTCAACCATATGTTGAATAGAGGTGTTATGGCAGTAATTCTAAATATGGAATCATCTTTTTAATAGGAAATGGTGCAACGTATGCATGTGTGTATATGTGGATATGTTTGAATATGCATGTATGTACATATATGTGTTTATATATACATATATCTCTGTATCTGTGTGTATATACACATATGCATGTGTGTATATACATATGTATGTGTGTATATATGCATGCACACATGTATATTATATTTAAGGCAAACATTAGCATTTCAGTCTAGGGACAATTTCATTATGTTGAAAATTTACATTGCTAGGAAAGAAGCCACAACTTTGGTGCTTATATCAAAGCAAATCTATTCATTTAAAATATATTATGGTTGTTCCAAAAGCTAAAGAAATATTTTTATATTTTCTTCATTACTTCAAAGTCATATATAACACAAAACAATTTTTTCTAACAGTCCTTAAAACATTAGTGAAATACAATTTTCAGCAGTATGTAGGTGAAACTTTCAATCAATTTATTATTATTTCAAATTCTTAAATGTTTACATATGCTACCCTTATCTTACATATATTTTGTGGAGATCTACAAATTTTACATCATGCTAAATTTGTTACATTAATAATATAAGTTTTCTTGGATATACACTGTGTTTTTAACCAAAAGTCAAAAGAAATCTATAAGATCACAAGAAAATAGAATCACATAATTTTACTTTCTGAGGATGATAATACAATTCAAATCTTTTTTTTTTAATTTTACAGGTAAGGAAACTGAGGTTCAAAAACATTAAATAAGGTGTTGAAAATCAGTTTGTTGTAGAGACATGATTATGGTCAAACAATCTGGTACCGTTTTCCAATGCATTATACTACATCTGGATATATAATAAATTGTTTTGCAATATATTCTTGTCAAGAATGGAGTTATACTGAAACTTTATAGGAAGAACTTGCATATATATAAATCGGAATCAAATGGAAATTTTAAAATATTTGATCTATTCTTCAAGTGGAGTAGCAAGTTTATTAATCTTTTTTTTATTTAAGTGTGCTCATTTAAATTGTTCATTAAATCTGTGCTATAGGGCCATTATGATAAAATAAATATATAATAGCAATAAATGTTTTGAAGTATTGAGTTCTATAAATATGTGCTGTTATCAGGCAATTATTCTTGATTAAATTATCAGTATTATCTTGTAAACTATTACTTAACCATTTCTGTCTTCCTGTTTTAGAGAAAGGTGATTTGGAAAGGGTTCAGTGAATGCTGGAAAAGATCATTACCAATTGTAGGCACTTTTTAAGCCCTTTCCTTTTACTGAGCATATCTGGAGCTAATAAAAAATCATAGATTTCATGAAAACAGTATATTATGACTCACATTTTCATAGGATACTGGTAAAAAATGATAAAAATGGTAAATGGTAAAAAAAAAATCTGTTTTAAATGTACAGAACTCATAGCCAGAATAAAATTCTATATTTAGAAAGCTTTTCTGTTCTGCTGAGATAAGTGGATTTCCTCATATTTAACAACATAAACTGAATGGACTTGACTTCCAACTTTTATAATAAATATAATTTAAGAAACATATGAGGATTAAAAATGAAGGAAAAATATATATCTAGACAAAAACATCAGAGTATTTATGGTAGATTAACACAATGCAACGTAATTTGAACAAAATAGAACATTCATGCTTTTTTCTTTTAAAAAGGTAATGATATATTTCCAGAATTCTTCATTCAAACAAGACTCAGGAACCTATGGTCTATTATTTTACTCATGGGAGGGGACAGGAGATTTAGGGTTGGCTGTATTAGGTATTAAATCAATAATTTTATAAATATATTGAAGGATTTTCTGACACGCAAAGTAAAAATAGATATAATAGAATAAAGAAAGAGGAAAAGAGAGAGTACAAATAAGAGAATTACCGTGTCTTTCTGAAAAAAACAAACACTATAAATTGGATAGTTTATAGTTTTAGAGAGGTGCGTGGAGGACAGAGATGTTTAAAGTTTTTGGGTTCTTAGAGTCAATCAGTGTCACATGAAAGACTTGAACCCAGGTCTTTCTGATTCAGAGTTTAGTTCTCTATTAATTTGTACAACACTAACTTTTGAAAACAAATTAGATAATAAAAGTCACTTTAGTCACACTATAAGAGGTAGCATAGTAAAAATAACATTTAGATATAGTCAGAAGAAGCTCTGACTCTATGTTTTGTTACTCATTTCCTGGGCAGTTTTGTTAGTCGTTCCTGGGCAGCTTCAGGCAAGCCTCCTAGGCTCCTTGATGATCTAATGGATAAATACAACACTGGGTGTAGAGTCAGGAAGGCCTGAGTTCAGATATGCCTTCATAATATTTCTAACTGTGTTACCCTGGGCAAGTCACTGAATTTGGCTCTGTTTCCTCAACTATAAAATGGGAATAACAATGCAGCCTACCTCCCAAAGTTATGGTGAGGATTAAATGAGGTGATATTTGTAAAGTACTTAGCACAGTTGCTGGCACATATTAAGTATTTAACAAATGTTTGTGTTCTTCCTCATTGGTCACATTTTGCTGTTTGTAAAATAATTATAAATTGACATCTATTTTAGAATATTGAACAGACTTTATGTAGTTTGAGTATCACAACTAACCTGCGAGATAGATACTACAGGTATTTTTGCTCCCATTTTATATAGCAGGGAACTGTAGTTCAGAACCTTTCCCTCATCATAGAGCCAATATTCATCAGAAGCAAGATTGGAACCAGACACATATAATATCTGCTCTTCTTGTGGTGGCAAAGAATTGCAAATTGAGGGGATGTTCATCAATTAGGGAATAGCTGAATAAATTGTGGTGTATGATTGTGATGGAATACTACTGTACTGTAAAGAATGATGGGCAGGATGCTTTCAGAAAACCTTGAAAATAGTTACATGAACAGATTCAAAGTGAAGTGAGCAGTACCAGTAGAACACTATACACAATAATCAGAAGCATTGTATCACAATCAACTGTGATTGATTTTGCTATTATTTTTATTATTAATGTCATTTTAGTTTTAGTTTTCAACATTTACTTCCAAAACATTTTTTTTTTTAGGCAATTGGTGTTAAGTGACTTGCCCAGGGTCACACAGCTAGTAAGTGTCAAGTGTTTGGTCTAAGGCCGGACTTGAACTCAGGTCCTCCTGACTTGAGGGCCAGTACTACCAAAACATTTTGAGTTCCATATTTATCCCATTCCCTCCACTCCCCCCTCCCAAAAAGTGGTAGATGATCAGATATAGGCTATACATATACATTTACATTAAATATATTTTCACATTAGTCATGTCATAAATAAGAATTAGTATGAATGGGAGAAACCATGAGAAAGAAAAAAAAACATTTGAGCAAAAAAAAAGAGAGAAAATAATATATTTCTATCTGTATTCAGACTCCACAGATCTTTTTTATTCTGGATGTGGATAGCATATTCCATCATGAGTTTTTTTGGCATTGTCTTAGATTCTTGCATTGCCGAGAAGAGCTAAGTCTATCAAAGTTAGTCATTGCACAATATTGCTATTACTGTGTACAGTGTTGTTCAGATTCTGCTCCTTCAGTTAACGTGAGTCTTTCCAGGTTTTTCTTAAATCTACCTACTCATAATTTCTTATAGAGCAAAAGCATCCCGTCATATTCATATACCCCAACTTGTTCAGCCATTTGCCAATGGATAGGCATCCCCTCAACTTCCAATTCATTGCCACCCCAGCAAGAGATGCTATAAATATTTCTGTACATGTGGGTCCTTTTCCTATTTTTATGATCTCTTTGGGATACAGATCTAGAAGTAGTATGGCAGGGTCAAAGGGTACGTACAGTTTAATAACTCTTTGGGGAGAGTTCCAAATTACTTTCTGGAATGGTTGAATCAATTCATAACTCCACCAACAATGCATTAGCGTTCAAAGTTTCCCACATTTTCTTCAACATTTATCATTCTCATGTTTTGGAATGTTAGAAAATACTTCCTTAAAAATTAGAATAGAGCAAATGGAAACCAGTGACCTTATGAGAAATTTAGAAATTGTAAAACAAAACCAAAAATATGAAAAAAAAATACAAGAAAATATGAAATATCTCATTGGAAAAACAACTGACCTGGAAAATAGATCGAGGAGACAGAATTTAAAAAATTATTGGACTATCTTAAAGTCATGATCAAAAAAAGAGCCTAGACATTATCTTTCAAAATATTATCAAGGAAAACTATCCTGATAGTCTAGAACCACGGTGTAAAATAGATATGTAAAGAATCCACCTATCACCACCTGAAAGAGTTCCCCAAAGGGAAACTCTTAGGAATATTGTAACCAAATTCTAGAGTTCCCAGGTCAAGGAGAAAATACAGGGAGCAGCCAGGAAGAAACAATTCAAGTATTGTGGAAACATAATCAGGATAACACAAGATTTAGCAGCTTCTACATTAAGGGACCAGAAGGCTTGGAATATAATATTCTGGAGAGCAAAGGAGATAAGATTACAGCCAAGAATCCCCTACTCAGTAAAACTGAGTATAATCCTCCAGGGTAAAAATAAGCAGTCAGTGAAATAGAGGACTTTCAAGCATTCTTGATGAAAAGACCAGAGCTGTATAGAAAGTTCAGCTTTCAAATACAAGACTCAAGATGTGTGAAGAAGTAAACAGGAAAGAGAAATCATAAAGGACTTATTAAGGTTGAATTGTTTACATTCTTTCATTGAAAGATGATATTTGTAACTCATAAGACCTTTGTCAGTATTAGAGTAGCTCAAGGGAAAAATATATATATGTATATAGAGATACATAGAGAGATAGAGGGCAGAGGGTTAGCTGAAGATGAAGGGGTGACATCTGGAGAATAAAGTTAAGGGGTGAGAAAGAATTATACTGGGAGAAGGAAAAAGGGAGAGGTAGAATGGGATAAATTATCTCACATAAAACACACAAGAAAAGACTTTTTGGAAGATAAGCAGAGGAAGGTGAAAGGGAATGAGTGAATCTTATTCTCATCGGATTTGACTTACTCAATTACTCATACATACTCAATTGGGCATGGTAATCTATTTTACCCTTCAGGAAAATAGGGGAGAAGGGGATCAGAGAGTGGAGGGATGATAGAGAGGAGGACAGATTGGGGGAGGAGGAAATCAGAAGTAAACACTTCTGAGGAGTGACAAGATCAAAAGAGAGAATAAAGGGGGGACATGATAGGATGAAGGGAAATATAATTAGTTTTTCACAATGGACTGCTATGGAAGCATTTTGCATAACTACACAAGCATAACCTTTATCAAGCTGTTTGCCTTCTCAATGAGAGTGGGTGGGGAGGAAGGAAGGGAGAAAATATGGAATCCAACGTTTTAAAAACAAATGTTAAAAATTGTTTTCACATGCAACTGGGAAATAATATATACTGGCAATGGAGTATAGAAATCTATCCTGTGCTACAGGAAAATAGATGGGGAAGGGAATAAGAAAAAGGGGAGGGATAGAAGAGGAGGCAGATTAGGGGAAGGGGTATTCAGAATGCAGCCATCTTGGGTTGTGGGGAGAGATGAGATGGGGAGAAAATTTGGAACTCAAAATGGAAGTGAATGTTGAAAACTAAAACTAAATTAATTAATTACAATGTAAAAAATTGTATCACTAATAGTATGAATAGTAGGAACAAAACATAGGCAGAGGGTACGGGTATAAGGTATATTTGAGGGAATGGCATATAAAAGATAAGGATGACAAAGAGGAGTACACTGGGTGCAGAAGGAAGAGAGAGGTAGAATGGGTTAAATGTTTTCACATGAAGAGGCAAGAAAAGCCTATTACAGTGGAGGGGAAGATGGGATGGTCAAAGGACAATGCTTAAACCTTATTCTTATCAGTATTTTCTCAAAAAGGGAATACTATACACAATCAGATGAATATAGAAATCTATCTCATCCAACAAGGAAGCTGGAAAGGAGGAGATTAAATAAAGGAGGGTGGTATAGGGTCTGACAGAAGGGAGATCAGATCAGGGTACATGGTAGACAGAAGCAAAAGATAGGTGATATGAGAAAGGGTGAAAGGAGAGAGAGAACAACAGGAGGAAGAACAGAATGGAGGGAAATACTCAGATAGTAATCATAACTGTGAATGGGATGAATTCTCCCATAAAATGGAAGCAGATAGCAGAGTGGATCAAAAACCAGTACCCTACAATATGTTGCTTACAAGAAACATACTTGAAACAGAGAGACACACAGAGAGTAAATGAAAACCTGGAAAGACTTGTACAAACTGATGCAAGGTGAAATGATCAGAATCAGGAAAACACTGTACATAGTGTCAACAACATCATATGATGATCAATTATGAATGAATCAACTTTTCTCAGCAACACAATTGTCCAAGACAAGTACAAGGGACTCATGAAGGAAAATGCTACCCCATATACAGATAAAAAACTGATGGACTTTGAAAACAGATCAAAGTATATATTTTTCACTTACTTTATTCTTTCTTGTGTTTTTTTTTTACCTTTTGATCTGTTTCTTCTTCCACAGCCATGAATAATGTGGACATATGTTTTACATGATAGCCTTATATATACTATATATAACTCCCTATCATTTTCAGAAGGAGTCTGGGGGAAGAAAGGAGAGAGGGAGAAAAATTTGGGATTCAAAATCTTGTAAAAAATGAATGCTAAAATGTTCTTGATTTGTAATGGTGGGGAAAATAAACTACTATTTAAAGCAAAAAAAAAAAAATCAACCTCTTTTTAACTTTAACATATTATTCCTTGTTATGTTCTCTGGGGCCAAAGAGGATGAATCTAACATCCCTTCCTCATATGATCCTAAAAATATGGATATTGTGTATTCCCAAAGTCTTCTATTTATCAGGCTAAAACATCTATGAATAAAATTAACCAATTTGAAAGAACCTTAGAGGTTATTTAGCATAAGAAATCCTTTCCCAGAGCATGAATTCAATGTACTCCTCTTTTTTTAAATTTTTTTCCTGCTTTGTAGGTCACTAAATTATATCAATACCATTAAACAACATGCAAAGAAGAAAGTGACATCAAGAATTAACATTACTCCAACCACTTCCTTTTAAGAAAGTTATCAGATACTAAAATGTAATTCCCATTTAATTAAATAATCAAAATTCATAGCAGAACCCAAAGTAAAGCACCATCAGTAAAGAAATAGGAACAATTTTTCATTTCAATAAGAGGCTTGATATTAATCTGAGAAAGGCATAGATGAATTATATCAGGTCATCATAACTCTTGGTGCACTTGAGACATCTGATTGCTCTCAGATGTTACTAATGAAACATCCTATTATGATTAAGTTGCTGAAAATAACAGTATCAAGTAGCCATTTCTAAATTACCAGTTGATTACATCTTGCTGATTATGAAACTATGACATGGCATTGCTTCTACATAGCAGTTTTCATTTAGGAACAAAGAAATCAAAGCCTATTTTAGATATGACCTTGATTTAAAAAGGGCAATCTTAAGAAATAAAGTATTTGCATTCCCACTTAACACAAATATAACCTTGTTCCTTTTTTTTTAATCATGAATTTAAAAACAGTATAGTGGGTTTGGCATTGATTCCTAGTGCTGACATAGGAAAGAAAATATAAATACTATGCCCATATAAATATTATGTGACTAAGTGCAAGTCACTTAAACTTTCAGTTTATTCATCTATCAAGTGAGAGGGCTGGACTGGATTATATTTAAGGTCCCTGGAATTTGCTGGTTGATAATCTGTATTTAGTAGAGATAATTTCCATACCTGGGAGCTAGTTAAAGAGAAGAAGTAAAAAGTGCAGGCCAATATTTTTCTTAACTCAATTTTAAAAGAATTTCATCATTTTACATTTGTCGTTTTTGATATTCATCATATCCAGTGCTTGCATATAATGGTACTTAATATTTGGTGAATTAAATCTTTGCATCTTTTGCAGTTGGGATAAATAAAATTCTCTAACTTATACCCCACCAGTTCATTTAGGTGACCTCTATTTCTACATTTGGCCCTTCACACGTTTAGGTACCAGGTAAAAATATATCCAAAAGAATAATCACATGTCATTTGGTGATTTTAAAAGAAAATGGGAAGTCATTGTCTTGGGCTTATAAAGTTTTAGGAAAGTGATTTTTTTGTTTGTTTTGTTCACTTGATCTTATCAAAAGTGAGGACTTCAGAAGGAAAAAAGAAGGTTTGGGAAGTAAATGCCTGTTAAGAAAATGACAATGGGATTTGAATTTCTAAAGAATGGCTGAACAAGATAAGTATGATAGGATCCTTGCTTGCCAAAATGTGCTATTAAAAAAAACAAGAAAGAATGTGTTTGCCGAAAGTCTTACATCTATAGTAGCAAGGCTTTTACACTGAAATGGGAGGCAGAAAGTTAGAGAAAGATTTTGTCAATATGATTCTACCAAACTATATGTTGTATAATACTATGAGATGAAGAAGAGTAGAAGTATTCAGAGATTCATAGAAGTAAAAAAATTCCTGAAGCAAGGCAACATTTCACTTAATCAATGGACTTACACATCTAAGAATAAAAACAGAGAATATGCATAATAAGCAGGATGAACTGGGGATGCTAATCTTATGAGGAAAAATCCCATATAATGAGTATCACTGATATATGGTCCACTAGAAAACATGATTAAGAGGAGGTTCTAGAAATGATGTACCTTATTCAAAAGGATGAGTCTAGGTAAAAGGGGAGGAGGTAGAGTAGTGGTTTATCCCCCATTTCTTAAGGTTTACAAAATTATTTATGTAAATCATCTCATTTCATTGCATTATCAACCTGAATTCAATAGAAAACAGCCAATAAAAGCAAAATTGAGGTATTGATCAGGGGAAGGATGTGATTGTGGTTCATCCTTCATTCTCAAATAGGACCATGACATCAGGGAATGGTGACATGACTTGCAATTGACTTTGATTTGAAAGAGGGAGGGCTGAAAGTGAATTGTAGCTCAAGGTGCCACACAGGAAGTTCTGGGGTATCCAAAGAGGAGACTGGGAAAAAAATTTATATAGGGTACTAAGGAAGAAGGAATGGCCAAGCTGCAAATGGGAAAAGTTGGCAGTATCTCACAGTTTCACAAGGTAAGTTGTTTTGCATAACAGGGAAAAGCCTTTAGAGAAAGCTTGGACTTCTCTGGAGGACAGAGTTTGGGACATTTGCAAAATAGTTAGGCAGGGAGTGATAATGTCTGGTTAGCCTCAGACAACTCATGGGTCTGGGAATGTGGACAATATCAGATTAAGTCAACTGGGTGTTTCAACATATTAAATATATTCTCTCCTACCTCAGAAGTATTCTCTTTCCATTTGAAAGGTTTTTCTTATGCTTTTAAAAATGCATTTTATGTCATTCTGATTCAGAGAAAATTAAAAGTAGTCTAAGAGATCCATGTAGTTGCACGGGGAATTCTTCAAACAACTTAATTTTTTAATGGCATGTACATCAAATAATGTAGAGTAAATAAAATGTTGTACCAGGGATCTATAAGTATACCATGAGGAACTTTAAAGCACAGAATCAACAAAATCAAAACATGTTTATTGTCATCTTCTTCTTCATGTATGCTCTGGGACTATGAATTCAAAAGTGAGACTATTCTAACTCTCAAGGAGCATGCATTCTATTTGAGGGACATAATTTGTTTATAAATAATAAATGTAGCAGATCAACAAAATAAATACACAGTTATTTGTATTGGGGTACAATTTTAAGAATCAATGTTGCTATTTGACCTTTGTTCTCAAAGAGGACCATGAATTTAGGGAAGTGATGTCATGGCATGCAAGTGAGTTGGATGTAAGTGAGGCAGGGCTGTGCAAGGTCACTAGTCTCATTTTTTTCCTCTGGAGTCATCTGGGTCCAGCAACAAGTTATAGATCAGGATAACTGGAGATGGCCCTAGATGCAGAAGGAAGTAACAACTGATCTGAGCCTAGAAAGACAAACCAAGAGTCAGAAGTGAGGTGGGAGAGCATTATAAATATAGGAGAAAATATCTGAAAATGCACCTAGAGAAGATATAAAATATTAATAAGAGGAAACATCAAGTAGCCTAGTTTGTCTGGCGCCTCTAGTGCCTGAGTGACAATAATGTGTAATTAGTTAGGAAAGCTAGACTAGAACTAGATGGGAAAGGACTTTATATGCCAAATAGAGGGATTTGTATTTTATCCTAAAGGGAATAAGAAGCCACTAAAACTTTTTTTTTTCTTTAGCGGAAGAGTCACATGTTTCCATATGTACTTTAAGTATGAAAATTTGACAGCTGTGTGAAGGATGGATTGGAAAAGATGGAGCCTGAAGGCAATGAGACCAATTAGGATGCTATGTCAATTATTTTAGTGAGAAAATCATTATCAGGGCCTGAAACAAGAGTGGCTGTGGCAAAGTACTGAGAAGGAAATGGATACAAGAAAAGTATGAAGTGGAATTAACAAGATTTGACACCTGATTGGAAACAGGGAGAGGGGGCAATAAGTGAGAGTGCAGAGTCCTGAAAGATCAGTAAGTTGGAAACCTGAGTGACTGTGAAAATGGTAAGAATGAGCTGTCAAAGTTGACCAAAGACAACAAAAAGATTCCTCAAAAATATTTTGGAGGAAAGAATAGGCTCAAAGAAGATATAGGTCTGTCATTCGAGATGGATGGGGTGATGTTAACATGTCAGAAAGGAGACAGAAGTGCTCAATTGTAATTTTGCTTCAATTTTCTTTGACAAGAGAATATCTGAAATGTCAACTTTTCAAATTTTTTATGGGCAGGATTCTCACTATATACATACCACCTAAAACAATAAAACTATGACTCCTGTGCTATATTACAGGGTTCTAGAAATAACTGAAATTCAGCAAACATGTCTTCTGAAAGTTAATTCATGCATTCATTCAAAAAGCATTGAGTATCCATCAAAAGCAAAAACAATTTGCACACAAGAAATGGCAATCTATTGGAAGAAACGTGTTCCAAAAATCCAATCTCCTGACATCCTCTCAATTTGAATTTTTCTCCTGTACTTTGATTTTTTTAGTAAACTTTATTCTTTTACTTTTCTTTCTTTGTTTCCGTAAATTCATATGGCCTCTAGAAGGAGATGACCACAGGGGTTTCTACAGTTTATCCTTTCTTATGCTCCCCAGTAGTATCATGCAAATCTCTTAGATGTTTCAATATTAATTTACTACAAAATAACAGAAATGGGTTATGGTAGAAGACGAAATGGCTAATTAGCTTTATAAGTTAAATATATTCTTGTAATTGTTTCATGCCCCACAAAATGAATAGTTTTTTTTTAGAAGAAGGAATATTTGTACCAGAAGCTGAAATTGCATTACAGCAAAACTTTTTTGCCAGACTATCCCTGAGGAAAAAAGTGATCCCCATATATAATTATCCCTTTAGAAGGGAAAATAATGTTATTAGGCCTATTCACCATTCAATTAGAATAATGTTCAGTCATTATTGATGCTGAGAATAAATTTATCGTAACATGTGAATGACAAAAATTTACCAAGTCACTTAACCTCATTGTCTATCAAAAAAAAAAAAAGAGAAAAGAAAAAAGAAAGAAGGAATTGTACACCTATGTTATGGTAATGCAGGAAAAAATGAAAGTGAGATATGAAATACTTATTTGCCAATCAACAGTTCCATGTGATTAAAGACCTAGCAAGATGTTTCTAGTCCAGATTGTGTGTATTCTATTTATTCAAAAATATTTCATAATCTTTGTATACTCAACTGTGGACTTATAGCATTGATTCTGGAACACAGTTAGGTAGGCAAATACATAAGTCATTTTGATAAATGCTTATCACATTGTAGTCTTGGAAGCATCAGACTTAAATTGTCCGTTCATTATCTTTCCATCAATAGTTGAGTTCTGACAGAGAGCAAGGATATTTTGGCTACATGGCCAGGACTGCTGGACAATAATGATGCCCTTATCTTTCTTGCCTTTTCTTTATGAGACTCTAAAGACAATTCTAGGTCTAGTGTACATCAAATTGACTCATTAGGTCTGCTACCCATGATACCCATTTGATTTCAAAGATTCAAAAATTGTTGAAATTATACTTTCTCAGATATACTTTGTTGTAAATCGATTTCAAATAGAACTCTGATTGGCTTGGCAAGAACTTTATAAGATGTGGACCTGGGTGGTCAAATGGTTATTCTATCCTTAATTTTAATGTTCCATAATTTTGTGCTGATGTATATATGAATGTATGTATGCATGTGTGTATAATATGCATATGTATTTCCAGACCAGAGATATAATGAATATAGGAAGATTCCAAGTAGGTAAATTCCATCCATTAATGCAGACTGGTAACTATTCAAACTTATGCCATTAGGAAATTGCTAGGGGCACTAATCTGTGATTGATTTTTCCTTTGAATGCTATAGAATATCTCAATAAACACATGGGTATACATATAGATGTTCATTCATTTAACATTTTTGACAAAAAATACTATTAGGAAATGTAGTGATATAAAAATGGATTGTCAGACTTGGGGTCAGGAAGAATTGAGTTCAAATCCTATCCTTGACATTTGATATATGCCTTGGCATGTCACTTAAACACTTTTAGACTTAGGTTCCTCATCTGGAAAATGGAGATAACAACGGCACCTACCTCCCCGGGTCTTTTGTGAAGACAAAAAGGCTTTAAAACATAAAATTATATTAAAAAGTTAGTTTTTATTATTGTCCATAAAGTCAGAGATAGGATTCAAACAACTATCAACTATTCTCATTAGGCTCTCACAATAGCTTTCCAGTCAATCAGTTAATAAATATTTGTTAAGAATGTAGTATATTGCAATTTTGATGTAGCAGGTATTCTGGTAAGCATTAGAGATACAAAGAGAGGCAAAAGAAAGTCCCTGACCTACAGGACTGCAAAGGTTGGAATTTAGCTGTGACTAGAGGATGGTAGAGCAGTCAGAAGGCAGAGAAGAGGAGGATGTACCATGCCACAAAGGATAGCATGGCATAATAGATAGCGAACCAAACAAGAAACAAAGAAGACTTATTTTCAAGTCCTACCAATAATTGTGTCTGTGACAAAGGGCAAGTCACTTAATTTTTCTGACATCTGACAACTGTACATTTTTAATTTATATAGTCACAGGAATTTGTCTGTGAGAAAAAAAAAAAACAAAAACAGGTGACTTGTCTTCAGTAAGAAACACAGCCAGTATGTGTTTGGGTTTTCATTCGTACCTAGGTTCTGCAGTCTCTGAAGACCACTTTCCATTATGTCATCATACCTCTCCATATGTGTGCATATGCATTTATATATGTACACACATATAGTTATTCTGCCCATGAAATGTATATAAACATATGATTTTGAATGACTAAGAGTTTATACTTATAGTTATAAAGAGCTGTGGAAATCATTTAGTTCCAGCATCTCATTTAAAGATAAAGAAACTGAGCACCAGAGAGGTTGTTTGTTGTTCAAAATCATGCATTTAGTGAGTTCAGACCAAGAATTTGAACTTAAGTGCTTAAACTTAAATCTAGATTTTTCCCCTTATAGATTACATTTACTAGAATAGCACATCAATTGTACAGACCATCATTCTCTCTTTTAAGAAAGTAAGATCCCCTACATAGATACACACACACACACACACACATACACGCCTGCCTAGCAACTACTGCTAAAAATTGCTTTGTATTTACACTGTTATATTTTATATTTCCCACTATTATTTGTTCTTTAATTTGATTGAATGTAAATCCTTGAAGCCATGGCTATTTTCTTTTGTTCTTTGTATCCCCTACATCTGCAATAATGCCTGACTCAGAGTAGGTACTTATAAAATGTTTGTCCATTGGTTGATTGACTGATTGTTGTGTAAAAGAACAAATATAACCCTTTGTAGGAGTTCCATTAAACCTTACATTTTACAAGATAGTGAAAAGGATAATATGATATAGAGACAAAATCATACTTTTTAAGAGGAGAGTATTGCTAAGATATATAGTAGATCTTTGCCATCTCTTTTATAAGGAATTATGCTTTGGTGAGGAAAATCTCTTTTCTAATTCTGGCTGACTTCTTCTCTGCAAATGAAAGTAGTAACATGTTGCCTAGAATGTGGAGAATTTAAGTGATTTGGATAGGGTCACAAAATAAAATTAAAATAAAATTATTATTATATTTTCACAAAATGAAATAAAAACAATACTATGTAATATGTGAGTGGCTTGGGGTATTTTTTACAAATGAATATCATGAGCAGTTTCATATTGCCTGAGGGGAGGATCTGCCTTTCTTCTGCCACTTTCAATTCTATTCTGGGCAGGTATACACATACACACACATACACGTATGTATGTATACACATAATATAATATGTGTATGTATATATGTATTTTGAGTTGATCAGCACTTCCTCAAACTATCATTGAAATAAAAATATTTTCTCATAATTCTATTATTATTACCCCCTTTCCAAAACAAATATCCTACATATTTGAAATTACCATTATTTTAGAGAGAAATTGACCTGACTTTAATTACATAGATTTTTTCCCTTATAAATGATTTTAAAAGATAGTATTTTTGGTTGGGAAAATACAATAACTTACTTTAGATGGCTAAAATTAATTGGTTAGCCAGCAAATGTTAAACTAGTAAAAATATTAGCCCTATTAACTTCTGAGAAATCTTGCTGGCATTCTTGAGTGCCCAGTAATATTTATACAGAAGAAAAACTGCATTAGCTTCAAGGTTGCTAAGTATTTACAAACTTATTGTGGAATAAAATATTTTCCATTCCAAATACAAAACAAACTCCTTTGCCATCAAAACTAGGACAAACACAACAAATTGGTGGGCATTTTGGGGGAGAAGTGGGTGGGTAGATATGCTGATTTTACATATATTGTTATGTGTACCAAATAACATTTTCAGTGGAATTAAGTGTTGAAAGTAGCTTACTCAGAAACAAACCTTGTTTTTTTTGGGGGGGGGGGGGGGGAAGGAATCTTACTTAATGACCTACCTTAATTGGGAAATCATCAATCCTTTTCAAAATGGTCTCCCAAATCACAGCTCATTTTTCTTGCTTTCAGTCATATTGATTTCCAATCTTTAAGGGTGATATGAATTAAGAATGATCTTATTTATTTTTATCAAGGGTAAATAGAAAAGAATTATTTCTTATAAAGGAATACATTAAGAGAAAAAGAAGAAAAAAAACTTGAATAGCAATAGTCACATGGGGGTAGAATTAAAAAAAAATTGATGATGGAAATCAGCTGCATGTGGACTGAAGAAATAATCTATTCCTTCCTAAGAATGAGGATTGAGGTTGAGGAGGTAAATAAGATTATATTCTTAATACAAACAAGTTATAATTATAGATTAATTTCTCTAGTAGGTTGTATTTAGTGGTATTGCTATTTTGTCAATAATCTCATTTCCTAAATTTCTTCATGCCATTAAGTTTTTTTTGTTTTCTATTATGTAAAAGTTTCATATTAAAATATTATTTTATAGTTGCATCATGATAAAAATATTTTTTCCTTTCACACAAGAACTTTGCTTTCTTCATTTTCTCATTTCAAAAATTAGACATATCACTTTTTAACAAGGTTTCCTTTACTATGTCTTCACTTTGATGTCTATCCAATCTGTAAAAATAATCCTTCCTACCTTCTTAAGTTATTTTGGGTAAGACCAAACTACATATGTCCTCTTGTCAACTGCCACTATTGTTCCAATTGCATATTTATTTACTGACATGACTAGAATCCTGTAGTGCCATACACTCCTACTTGGAAGGGACCTCAGAGGTCACCTAAATAAACAACCAAGAATGACTTCCACAGCATCCCTAACAATGCAATGAGTCTGTTGATATATGGACACTAATGATGAGGTAGAAGAGAGTACACTCTATTTTCTAAGGAAATTCATTCAACTTTTTTTACAACTCTAAAAATGAAACACTATTTTCTCTCTTCACTTCAATTAAAATCTATACACAATTTCCTCTTGGCTTTGCCTGTAGAGGCAAGTAGAGTAAGTATAAATCCTAATGAGAGCCGTTCGATGTTTGAAGGGAGTTTATTTGTTTCCCCTAAGTCTTCTCTCCTCCTGACTGAATATCCCCTGTTATTTCTATTTGGTCTCATGTTGCTTGTGTTCTACTCTACTTTCCATCACATTTGTCTGCTATAGATCAGTTCTTCCTAGAATGTGGCATCCAATAGTGACCAAATATCCCATTTCTAGTCTGACCAGGAAATAATAGGACTACAACTTCCTATATTGAGGAACACTGTGCCCCTCTCTTAATACAACCTAACCCCAACATTTTATTTCTTTTTTTAAAAAACTTTTCTTCTTATTTTATTTTGATTTATTTTCTATAGTAAGACAGGGGAGTTGTCAGGTCACATTGTTGGCTTATAGTGCTTGTACAAAATGATAGATATTTTTCCCCTTTAGGAAGTACTACCTAGAAAAAATATTTCCTATCTATAGTTTTGAAGTTAACATTTTTAGCCCAACAACTGAAATTTATCATCTCCATGTTAAACAATTTTCCTGACATATGAAAAACTGATTGCATATGAACTATACCTTTGTCAAAATCATTGCAGTAAAAAAAAAAAAAGGTTGTAAAACACAAGAGTCATTTCCATACACACCTCTGGGTAAGGTGTTGTTAAATTCATGAAGTACTTTCATAGTCTCTTGGGTATTACTATTTCTATTTACTGCAGATCTTGCCCGTTGGGGAAAAATGTATCCACTATTGAAGCAAGGCACATTTCAATGTGAAGCCATCCATTTGCTTCTACCCTGATGAAGATAATTCATCTAGTGAGCCCTTCCATTTTATTTTGAGTTTCTAGGCAACAAGTAACATCATTGCATGGATATTGGATCATCTTAAATGGCAATGCTTATGATGAATATAAGCAAAAAGAGTATGATGATGCTTATGCAGGGAGTTGAAGAGTAGATGGAGAAAATCTGGACAACTCAGTGAGATATTCTAAAGTAATTGAAGAAATTCCTTAATCCTCAGTGACAATAAAAATATGGGCATGAGGAAGACTGAAAAAAATATGTTGAGGCATATGATTTTAGTTTGTACTTAAAATAATTTAAGGAAGCCAGGAGGCAGAAATGGGGAGGGAGAAAGAGAGGAGAATAAAGAAACCCAGAAACTACTAAACATGGAAAGCTCTTAACCACTTCCCAAATATTAAAATGGAAAATAAGAACAATACCCACCAATAATATATGCTTATTTAGCAAATTGTGTATGTGTGTGTGAAGATGATATATTTTGATTAGCATCCTTTCATTGAATATAAAGTAAAATGAGTGAGAAAACAATAAGTACATGTAAAGCTGAAACAGAAAAGATAACAAATAGTTGAAAATGGAATATATCTTTCAGCATGTCTAAGACAAATTGTTTTCTTTATTTATGAGAGTGTAACTAAAACATTCACATTCTAATATTCTAATCTCACACATTCTATAGAAGAAAGAGAAAATGACACCAAACAAGGTGATAATGGGAAGAAAAATAGATTAGAGAAGTAGATTGTATTGACTCTGAGAAAATTCACACTAGAGGTAACACAATATATGTGAAAAAATGATGCTAAATGAATAAACATTAAAAAAAGAATGATATTACTATTATTCAGTTATGTCTAAATCTCCATGATTTCATTTGGGGTTTTGTTGGCAAAGATACTGGAGTAGTTTGCCATTTTCTTCTCTAGCCCATTTTATAGAAGCAGAACTAAGGTAAACAGACGTACATGACTTCCATAGGGTCACAGAACTAGTAAGTACTTGAAGCCAGATTTGAACTAGGAAGATGAACCTTTCTGACTCCAGGCCTAGTATGCTATCCACTGTGTCACCTAGGTTCCCTTTTGTTGTTCAGTTGTTTTTCAGTGTATCTGACTTTTTGTGACACCATTAGGAGTTTTCTTGATGAGGATACTGAAGTGACTTGCATTTCCTTCTCCAGCTCATTTTGCAGATAGGAAAAAAAAAAACTGAGGCAAACAGTGTTAAATGACTTGCCCAGTGTCACATAGCTCCTAAGTACCAGAGGTCAGATTTAAACTCAAGTCTTCCTGACTTAAGGGCTGGCATTCTATCCAGTGAGTCACTTGGCTTCCCCCAATAATACTACTAAACAAAAGAAAATGAGTTTTCAGCAAAAACTACTGTCCCCTTATGCTAATTTATAATTTATATAAAATCTTTGTGATAATAACGGACACACGTATAATTTTTCTGTAAAATGCATCCTATGAATTGTATTCATGATAAAGACCATACCTTTACAAGTAGCTTTTCTCAAGCAATTTTACATAAACTACTACAATAACTTGTTCTGAAACTGGTATATGAACTGGGCGCCCGAGAGAAATCAGAACATCACACCCAATTGACATTAATTGAGAGCGCGTTTATTTGAGCCGGCCGGCGACGGACCCCAGGCGTGCATCCCAGGGGCCGTGCCACCGAGGGTTTCATCTGAAATATTTATACTGTCCGGTTACAAAACAGGGTCCGGTGGGGTGCCGGGAAGAGAACAGGGTCCGGTGGGGT
>NW_020954599.1:23451137-23578637 GCF_900497805.2 Vombatus ursinus
CGGTGGGGTGCCGGGAAGAGAACAGGGTCCGGTGGGGTGCCGGGAAGCCAGATCAGGTTATTTACAGAACAGGATGTTGCACCCCACCCTTGAGGATTTCACCCAGGCTGTTGCAACGGCCGTTAGGGGAAGCTGAGCCAGAGGCCCCGGGGCGTGGTGCCCCTGGGTCCCTAACGGAGGGTCTATCACAGTATAGAAATGTAGAATAGACGAGATTGCATTTGGGAAACTAAACATATGGTGTAGGATTTGTTGTTTTTGTTGTTGCTGCTACTGCTGCTCTTGATGCTATTGGTACTGTTTTCCTGAGCTGTTCTTTAAAAAAAAAAAAGGGAGAGAATTTTATATGTGGTGGAGCAAGTAGCATTAGAAAATGGTGATGTCACATTAAAAAAGAGATTATAAAGAAAATTGTAAGAAGAAAGAAAGATATTACAATGTTTCAGTGATCCCAAGCTGCAATCTGTATGCCTTGATGATGGAGATTTTATATATATATATATATATATAATGCTAAAATATTTTATGTCATGTGACTGAAATAATGGAATACCACCACAATTTCTCAATTCTTAAAACTGTGACAGCAAAGATAATGTGCATATATATAATGGAGGAAGATTCTGGGAAGATGACGGAGTAGGTGAGAAAAATCCACAAAAGGTAATAAAACAAATTTTCCTCCACAACAGAGATGAAATTGCACCTCAGGGCAAACAGAGTGGTAAAAATAAACAAAAGAAGGGGCTGAATAGGCATCCTCCTGGGACAATTAGAGATCTGAAGAAAAATCTCAGGATAGGTTTGGTCATTGTGAAGAGTTAACACCTTCAGGCTAGAGACCACTTAAACAACAAGCAGCAAACCTTGAGGTTAACTTTTTTGTGAGTCTGCCTTGACCCCAGCCACAGTAACTTTTACTTCCAGGACAGTGAAGCAACAGAATCCTCTTCTGCCCCCAAAAATAACATCAAATGGTCACCTGCCCAAAAAGAATTCATAGAAGAACTTAAAAAAAACATTAAAAATCAAGTAAGAGAGATTGAGGAAAAACAAAAACAACAAAAAAAAAAACCAATTCAAGAATAACAAGAAAATTATGAAAAGAAAATCAATGAATAAAGAAAGGAGATCCAGAATCTTAAGAAACAAAATTACTCCTTAAAAATCAGAATTCGGTAAGGGGAAGCCAACAAACTTATTAGAGACCAAGAAATAATAAAATTAAATATAAAGAATGAAATAATAGAAGAGAATGTGAAACATCTCATAAGAAAAAAAAGCAACTGCTTTGCATCATTAATAGGGATGGGCACACCAATGAAATCACAGTTCAGTTTAAGAACATAGTGTATTTCCAAGTAGAGGGCAAACTCCTAGAGAGCAAGGACTATATGTGTGTGTGTTTCACACATAGTAGAATCTCAATAAAGCCTACCATTTAAAATGTATTTATTTGTTATTCATTTATTCATTCATTTAAATATTTATTTATTTATTTATTGCTAGGCAATGGGGTTAAGTGACTTACAGCTAATAAGTGTTATGTGTCTGAGGCCAGATTTGAACTCAGGTCCTTCTGAATCCAGGGCTGGTGCTCTATCCACTGCAACACCTAGCTGCCCCCTAAAACGTATTTATTTCATTTCATGGGAGAGACAACAAGAAAACAAATATATACAAAACCAGCTACATACAAGATAAATAAAAAATGAAGAAGGATTGGACTCTGAGGTATCATCTTACATAGATCAGATTGGCTAATATGATAAAAAAAGAAAAATGATGGCTATTGGAGGAGATGTGGGAAAACTGGGACACTAGTTCCATGAAGTTGTGAACCAGCCCAACCATTTTAGAGGGCAATTTGGAACTATGGCCAAAGGACTATACAACTGTGCATACCTTTTGATCCAGCAATACCACTACTAAGTGGTCTATATCCCAAATACACCAAAAAGGGGAAAAGGACCTATTTGTACAAAAATATTTGGGGCAGCTTTTTTGTAGTGGCTTAGAATTGGAAATTGAAGGGATGCCCATCAATTGGGGAATAGCTAAATATGCCACCGTATACAATAGTAATGGCACATTATTGTGCTATAAGAAATGAAAAACAGGATGATTTTAAATAAATCTGGAAAGACTCACATGAATTGATGCAAAGTGAAGTGAACAGAATCAGGATCGTGTTTTACATAATAACAGCAATATTGTTCCATGAAAAATTGTGATGACTTAGCTATTCTCAGCAACACGATCGTCCAAGACAATCTCAAAGGACTAAGGATGAAGCATAGTATCTGCCTCCAGAGAAAGAACTGATATTGTTTGAATACAGACTAAAGCACTCTTTTTCACTTTCTTCCTTTCATTGTTTTCCTGTTAATCATGTCTTCTTGAATAAAATGACTAATATACAAATGTTTTACATGATTCTACATGTATAGCCTAAATATGCTTACCTTCTCAGGGAAGGGAGAAGAGAGGGAGGGGATGGATAGAATTTGGAACTCAAAACTCTAAAAACAATGTTATAATTGTTTTAACATGTAAATAGCCTTACTTAAATATACTTATCTTTATATATTAAAAAGAGGAGTTCCTTCCTGTAGAAGGTAGGATTTAGTTAGGACTTAAAAGGGACCAGAGGAGATGAGGAGTCAGATCAAGTAAGGCAATTGTGCTGGAAGGAATTGAGAAATCTATGAGGTAGAAGTGAGGAGTTCATTCTAGGCATTAATAGTGGCCAGGGAAAGGACATGGAAATAGGAGAGAGAGTATTATGTGTGAATAATAGGGAGAAGTCCAATTTGACTGGACCATAGAGTACAGAAAGGTGAGTAATGTATAATATGACTAAAGACATAGATTGGGTCAGGCTGTACAGGGCCTGAAAAAGAGAAGTTTCTATATTTAAGGTAATAAATTCAACAAGAGTTTGTTAAGCGTTCTAGTGTCAGCTTTCTACTGAGAAGAGCATTGCTCCAAAAGAGCCCTCCGTTCCAATTCTTCAGTGAAACTACCTTGTGGCTGCATCAATGGCTATAGTCATTGTGCATCACTGACAGCTATTACCATAGCTAAAAATGCAACTATGTTTTAGTGCACATTGGGTGGATTTGGGACTGTTTCTAAACTTGAAATTATAAATTTATCTCATGAAATAAGGGGAAAATAGAAAGACCCGGGATTGTCATGTCCCATAGAAAACTGAGTTGTGAAATCGAAAGGAGGGAGTGATAGACACACAGAAGGCTATGAAATATAAAACCCCAAGAAGACACCCAGAGACAGGATGAGCCAAAGACGTATTGGCAGAACAGCATCCTGAATCTCACAGGGCAAGAAGGAAAACCAAAGCATTATGGGATGTGACACTATTTAGCAAATTTGCTTTTCTGTATACTCCTTAAAGCTCTAAGGGTTATCCCTTGAAGGAAGTGTTCAGTAATTGAACCATGGGACCCTTGGCTTTATTTGCTTTCCTTTGGGACATCTAAAAACAAGGAATCTTTTAGAGGAGCTGGTGAGTGGCAGAGAGGTTATCTCAGAGAAGGAATACCTTGCACTGAAGTTCAATTTGTGACTGTTGAGGGAGAGGCCTCTGGGAAGCTATGAGCTCTTTACTTGATATAATGATAACCAAGGTGACAAGTAGTGTGCTCAGTGACAACCAAGAATGAAGGGAGAACTTCCCAAATAGGAGCCCCTACATACTTCCTCACTCTGTAATTCCATGTTTATGTCAACATTTACATAAGAAGATTATATAAACAACACAAAAGTTGGAGATAAAAATAATCACATCTCAGGTCACTCAATAGGGAAAAATAAAAACAAGTGTGAAAGGTGTGGGCCAGAGTAAAAAAAAAATAAAAGGAATCAATGAATTCAGTCTAAGCCTCAGATTCTGAGAGGGGTCTGTATTTAGCAGTGTGGCACATGTGAAAGAACATTAAGTTTAGAAACAGAAAACCTGGATTTGAATCCTGCCTCTTTCTACTTCTATGATATTGAAAGCAAATCACTTATCCTCTCCAGTCCTAAGTTTATTTACTGGATGATGAGATGATTTCTGAGATTGTTTCTAGCTATAAATCCTATGATCCCAATTCCTTGGATATTAGAGCTGAAACTTAGACAGCATGTCTTCCAACACCTCAAACTTAAAGGTAATTAAACTGAAGCTTTTACAAGTAAAATGACTAGTCTAAAGTTCATATAGCTCAATAGCAGAACTGGTAGTGAAATCCAGGGCAGCTGAGTCCAAGTCTTTTTTTTTCCCCTACTTTATGACTATCTTACCTATTTCAGTTCTGTCATAGTCATGATTGCTAAGGAAAAAAATCCAGAAAGCCTATTTTTTTTTATAATTAGAGGTTTAAAGAAGCATGATGAAGGTGCCTGCTTAGATTTATACTATGTGCAATTATGTTAAAACATAGATTAAATTGAAGATCCATAAAATTTTACCAAATTATGGTTTCTATTTTCTGTATAAAAAATTCCAAGCTCTCTGTTCCTCCAACTTATTTAGAAGTTTAAGATCAATGAATATTTTTGTCAAATGCAGTTTTTTGTTCATGTTAAGCACTTTAAGCATTTTAAGCGCTGTAAGCATTTAAACTCTGATTAGAGCTGATAGTCAAATAGTTTCCATTCATACCCTGTGCTAAGGCAGGATTTTTTTTTAATTGTTTTTGTTCATTACAACATTAGCTTAGGATTTCATTTTATAGCCCAATGTGATTTCCCTGTATATTGAGGTTGATTTTGAAATAAATTTACAGGACTTTGGAATGTTAGAAGTTCAGGCTGAGGTTTGAACAAACAGCTTTATGTTCAGAAAACCTTGGGATTCATATGTTGTTTGCATGATAATATATCTGCAAAATTAATAAATAAGTACTTGCCCAGGGTCACAAAGCTAATAAGTACCTGATGAATTTGACAAATAGGCTAAAAAGTACAACAAAATATACTAATTAAAATTGTTAGACACCTTGAAAGTTACTTTCAAAACATTGAAAGAAGGTATATTATCATAATGAATGAGGCTAAAATAATAATTAACTAGAAAAAATTTACTAATATTGAAATAATTTTTGAAAAGTACAACTATTGTAAACTTAGATCATTATCTTGAAATATGAGAAAGAGGTATGGGGAATTCTTCATGTGAATGGGGAAATGACACAGAAAAAGTGACCCTATTAAAGACAGATTTGCATGACAATTTTGTTCCAACCATTCAGACACACTACCGACCAAGGAATGTTGAAATGAAAAGCCAGGCACCTGGTCATAGATTGAATTATTTGACTCCTCTTATCAGAATCAACAAAGATCCTCCTAAAGGATTTGAGAATAAGATTTTTTTGTTTGTTTGTTTTTTTTCAATGAGTAAAGAAAATTAGTATGGGCTTTGGGGAAGATAGATGATATCCAGGGAAAAGCAGAATAAGTGAATCAGAATGTCAATAGAGTATGCTACTTCTGAATGCTAAGAGAGGAATAACTTGACCAAAATGTCATAATAAGATGATTCTTGTCACTGATTAAAGTATCATAGATTTGAAGAAACAGATGGTGACTAAAAACAAATCATCAGTAAGGCTTCTTTGGTAATACAGACATACAGGTCAATAGGGTCTGAAGATAGGCATGAGAAAGATTGCAAATGCAAAATTTGCAGGATTTAATGAAGAATGTGAGAATTTAGAAGAAATTCTGGATGGATGTAGGTGAGTGTACACACACATATACATATACAAATATATATACATATACATATATGTATACATATATATCCAGACATAGATACATATAGACTGTCTTTATTAATTTTATTTGTATTCACTGTGCTTCACAAAGTGCCTAGAACATAGTAGGCATTTAATGAATGTTTATTGACTGATTCATTGATTAGTGGATTAAGGGCTTGCCTTATAGTCTGAAAGACCTGGGTTTAAGTCCTATCTCTGAGACATGCTGGCTATGTGACTCTGGGCAATTCCCTTATATTCTCAGTGATTAGGCCAGGGGTATCAAAATCAAATTGAATCAAGGGCCACTAAACCAGACTTGAAGATCTGTAGGGACTTCATATTGACTTAGAAAACCAGACATGTTTCTGTAGTTCTTTTAATAATACACTGACGCATTAAAATCAGACAGGTACTATATATAAATCTGATTCAGGATTCACCCAAGAGTGTTGTGGATCATAAACAGTCCTCAAGTGGCTAATACCTCTACCTTTGGCAACTCTCCAAGATGACAATAAATAATGAAAACAACAACAGCAGCAACAATAACAACATTAACATTAGCTAGTGTGTAATATATAATACATATAAACATACATATGTACAGATACATATATGTGTGTATGTGTGTGTATACACACGTACATGCATAGCTATATCACTTTAAAGTTTTAAAGTTTACAAAGACTTTTATGAATATTTTCTTATTTGATTCCCACAGTCTTTGATTTTATGACTAGGGAAACCAAAGTTACAAGTTTGCTGTTTGCTGAATAAAAGGTTCCAACTTGCATCAGCCTGGGGTTTTTCCTCAGTTAAAAGTTCACTACACAGTTAAATCAGTATCAACATCACCATCACTATCACCATCACCACTACCACCACCAACAACAACAATAATAATTTATTTTATATTTAAAATATTTGGAATGCTTAGATTCTGAAGAATTTGAATCACATCTTGAATCACTGAAATAGAAGCTCAATTTCTGGATTTTCCTGGACCATCAAATCTAATTTGTTCCAAATGGACCAATTAGTAGTATTCATTTTTAAATGTAATATATGTCAAACAAAAAGACATTAGCCATAAATACTACATTTTACTTATATTGTTCCTGATGCTTTTATTCTTACATAATTATAATATGCTAATAATATTAATATTCAGCATTATAATAAAACATGAAAACTAACTCCCCATATTGTTCAATTTAGATGAAAAGACCAGGCTATATTTTGAATGGCAATTATTCCTGAAAAGAGTAGTATACCTATAAAACATTTGTTTTTGTTTATACAGAAACCAGCAGATGGTGCAATTGCAAAAAAAAAATAATAATCCTATTCCTCTTTATATTACTTGAAGAAATCATTTACTTATTTGTATCTTTATTTATTTGTTTAGGTAATTTCTTTGGGTGAATATTTCATGAAATATATACATATATATTCTATTCCTCCCAAATTTAAAGTGTTGCTCAGTTATCTACTGCTTTCAGAAAAAAAAAATGATTTTCCCTACAAACATAAAACTAAGAATATTGTGAGAACAATTTTTTCCAGCTCCAGCCAACTTCATGTCACTTCTCCATTCATACTTGGAGACTTTCTGGGCCTTTGGTTGGAACTCTGTAGGGAAAACTTATATCTGGGTAGTCTCTTGCTCAGTATCTAGGTCTTTGTTATCTTATGATTCATATTTTGCCCAAAAATTGGGAAACCTGTGGCCTTGAGGCCACATGTGGTCCTCTGGGTACTCAAATGTAGCCCTTTGACTGAATCCAAACTTCACAGAACAAATTCTTTCATTAAGGGCATTTGTTCTGTGAAGTTTGGATTCAGGCAAGAGGCCACACTTGACAATTCTACCTAAATTAATTTATTTACTCAGTGCCATACCTATAAACCATCAAAATATTTTATTGAGCTAGAAAAAAATAACAAAATTCATCTGGAAGAACAAAAGATCCAGAATATCAAGGGAACTAATGAAAATAAATGCAAGGGAAGGTAACAGCTATGCCAGATCTTAAATTGTATTATAAAGCAGAAATCATCAAAACTACTTGATACTGGCTAAGAAAGATATTGGTGGATCAGTGGAATAGGTTAGGTATACAAGCCACAATAGTCAATGACTATAGCAATGTACTGTTTGATAAATCCAAAGACTCCAGCTTCTGGGATAAGAACTCACTATTTAACAAAAACTGATGGGAAAACTGAAAAATAGTATGGCAGAAACTAGACATAGACTAACATCTTAGACCCTATACCAAGATAAAGCCAAAATGGGTACATGATTTAGATATAAAGGTTTCTACTATAAGCAAACTAGGAGAGTAAGGAATAGTTTACATGTCAAATATATGGAGAAGGGAAGAATTTATGACCAAACAAGAGATAGAGAATATTATGATATGCAAAATGGTTGATTTTGATTACATTAAATAGTTAAGTTTTTATATAAACAAAGCCTGTGCAACCAAGATTAGAAAGGAAGCAGAAAGCTGTGAAACAATTTTTACAGCCAATGTCTCTGATAAAGGTCTCATTTATAAAATATAGAGAGAACTGAGTCAAATTTATAAGAATACAAGCCATTCCCCAAATTGATAAATGGTCAAAACATATGAACAAGCAGTTTTCAGAGGAAGAAATTAAAGCTATCCATAGTCATATGATAAAATAATCCAAATCACTATTGATTACTGAAATGCAAATCAAAACAACTCTGAGGTACCACATCACACCTATCAGATTGGCTAACATGACAAAACAGGAAAGTGTTAAATGTTGGAGAAAAGGTAGGGAAATTGGAACACTAATGCATTATTGGTCAAATTGTGAATTGATCCAGCCATGCTGGAGAGCAATTTGAAACTATGTCCTAAAGGGTATAAAACTGTGCATGTCCTTTTACCCAGCAATTTCACTTCTAGGTCTCTATCCCAAAGAGATCAAATATGGGGAAATTATCCATACATACAAAAATATTTATAGCAGCTTGTTGTGGTGGCAAAGAATTGGAAATTGAAGAGATGCCCATCAATTGGGGAATGGCGAACAAGTTGTGCTATATGAATGTAATGGCATACTATTTTGCTATAAGAAATGATGAGCAGGCAGACATCAGAAATACTTGGAAAGTCTTGCATGAAATGATGTTGAGCAAAATGAGCAGAACCAGGAGAACATTCTGCCTAGCCACATCATGCAATAACTAACTTTGATAGACTTAGTTCTTCTCAGCAAAGCAAGGATCTAAGACTACTCCAAAAGATTCACAATGGAAAATGCTATCCACATCCAGAGAAAGAAATATGGAGTCTGAATGCAGATGGAAGCATACTATTTGCTCGCTCTGTCTCTCTCTCTGTCTCTCTCTCTCCTGTTTCTTCTTTCTTGTGTTTTCTCCTATTGATTCTAATTCTTCTTTACCACATGACTAATGTAAAAATATGTCTAATATGAATGCTTATTTATAGTCTCTGTCAGATTGCAGGCCATTTTGTTGAACTGCTATAAATATTTTTGTACTTTTGGTTCTTTTCTATTTTGTTTTTTGTCTATTTTGTGATAGAGACCTAGTAGTGTCAGTTCTAGGTCAAAAGGTATGCATGGTTTTATAGTCCTTTTGCCATAGTTTCAACTTCCTCTAAAGAATGTTTGAATCAGTTCACAACTCCACAAAAAGTGCATTAATGCCTCATTTTCCCCACTTCCCCTCCAACATTTGTCATTCTCTTTTTCTGTTCTATTACCCAAACTAATATGTTAGAGGTAGTACTTCAGGGTTGTTTCAATTTTCATTCCTTAGATCAATAGTGATATAGAACACCTTGTCATATGGCTATAGATAGCATTGATTACTTCATCTGAAAACTATTCATATCTCTTGAACATTTATCAGTTGAGGAATGGGCAAGAGACCATTTTCTAAACACTTAGTCAATACTCCTAGAGTAAGTCAGGAACCAAAATG
The DNA here is from genome assembly GCF_900497805.2 of Vombatus ursinus. Classification (NCBI taxonomy): domain Eukaryota; kingdom Metazoa; phylum Chordata; class Mammalia; order Diprotodontia; family Vombatidae; genus Vombatus; species Vombatus ursinus. The sequence goes on from NW_020954599.1 coordinate 23,460,897, forward strand.
GCCTAAGAATTCTGAATTATATTTTCCCTAATTAGTAAGTATAATTTATTTCTATGTTTTATCAAATAACTATAAATGACCTATAATCTGGGATAGGATGCTACTTTTATAATTCTTTTAAAAATCATTGACTAGTCTCTATAGAAAAAAAAATTGCTGTATGAAAGCCATTCTATAAGGGTGTGAGTTAAACAAATGAAGTTGGAAGGTTGCATTATGAGTTAAATTAATAATATGAGTAGTTACGAAAAAGAAACTCATAAATATTCTCACTAGGAAAAGAATGATATGTGACTAGCAGCCAACTGCTTCTTAATTGAACATTTACACATATACACGTACTTCTACTTCTACCTTCTATGACTTTGCGTATCTTGACTATTTCAACCCACAACCTCCTTAATTGGTTTCAATAAAACACACAAATAGCTTAAAAAGCAAGCCCCTTTATGGACTTCTTGTTTATGGACAACTCTCTTCTTGTCCCTCATAAAGTGCCAAATTTAGGGGTTTCTTGTAATAAATACCCTATTAAAGCTTAAACAGATTACTATGGCTTTGTATGTCTCTTTCCTTAGAATCCCTATGTGACAAAAGCCTGGTCTTTAACAAGTGAGGAGAGAAAAAAGGCTTAATGCATTTAGGAGAACATTTTAATACTCTATGTGAGAGATGATCTGGGCCTAAATTAAGATGGTTGCTGTGTGAGTAGAGAGAAGAGTTCAGATGTCTGAGATAATGTGAATGTAGAATTGCAAGATTTGACAAGTGATTAGATTTATGGGGTGAAGAAGAGGAATATCTATGTCAAGGATATGTTTGATTTTATGAAACTTGGAAACTAGGATAATTGTGTTAAACCCTTGAAAGAAATAGAGAAATTTGATAGAGGGAATGGGAATGATCAGTTCTGTTTTGGAAATACTGAGTTTGAAATATCTCCAGTGCATCCAATATGTAATCCATCCATTGGATACTGAATAGGTAAACTCAGGCCACCAAAAATTAAATAATGCAAAATCATCATCATCATCATCCTCATCATCATCAACAACTACTAGAAGTTATAAGGTAACCATTACCCACCTGGAAGGAATATATTGATTTTTTTTAAAAAATAAGGTTGAGTTGGAGATCATGAGCTGGCCAGCTAAGCACGAGTGTGCTATATATTATGAATATGTGTGTATGTATAGATGAATGTATACATAAACAAGTTTGTATATATATATATATGTATATGAATAGATATGGTTTTTATTTATATGTAAACAAAATAATTCTTAAATTAAGATAAAAATTCAACTTCTTAAATTTTAAAATCTTTTGATAGTATTTTTTTATTGATTTAATGATAATTTTTCATATCTCTCTCTCCCTCCCTAATTTTAAAACTGAAAGTATATTGATAATGAAGCAAAAATTCCTTCCCTAAGTCAGGAGAACAGATGAGGTAGGGTGATATATTCTGTTGCTGAGAGATTCTCAGGAACTGTGTCAATATCAACACTGCACTCTTCCATCCTTAAGTGAAGTCACTTGATATCACCAAACAATAGCACCTGATTCTAATTCTGGTATAGCAAAGTCTTGAATTTTAACTCAATGTGCCTGGGTCCAAATCGAAGCTTTTGTACCAACCAACTCTGGGATATCAGGCAAATTGTTTCACCATTTTAAGCCTCACTTTCCTTGCCTTTAAAATAAAGTGAGTGAACTCAGTGATCTCTAAGATTTTGGCTAATTCTAAATCTATGATGTTTCTGTTTTAAAAGGATAGAGAGTTTAAAAAATGTCTGGAATACTGTGTTCAGTTTTAGGCACCACAGGTCAAGAAATAACTTAGCAAAGTGTCTGGTACATAGTAGGTGATTAATAAATGTTTATTTACTGGCTGAGGAGTAATAGATATTGTGCCTTGAAATTTAAAATGAAATCCATGAAACTTAAAAATAAACAGGGATTTCATTTTTTGCAATGTGTTGGGTAGATCCTCTATGGATGTTTTATTGAAAGAAAGACTTTGAAAAAACAAATAAACTGAAAAATTTCCAGAGGAGAGCAATCAGAGTTGTGAAGCAACTAGACTTTGTATGATATGGGGATGGTTGAGTGACTGAACAACCTGGGTACTTTTTTGTATTAAGAAAAGAAGAAGGGGCATCTAGGTGGTGCCATGGATAGAGCACCAGCCCTGGATTCAGGAGGACCTGAGTTCAAATATGGCCTCAGACACATAACTCTTACTAACTGTGTGACCCTGGGCAAGTCACTTAACCCCACTGCTGAGTCAAAAAAAAAATCCTCATGAGTAGGGTGTTTGAAGACAAGAAGGCAATGCTACCTTTATTCAGTTGTTTGATAGATTGTCCAATGGTGGAGGATTTTGAATTAGTTTTATCTGGCCCCAGATGGCAGACATTGAAGTTATAACTAAGAGTTTCAAAAAGTCAAATTTATGCTCAAATTGAAGGAAGGAAAAACAAAACAAAACAAAACACTTACTAATTTAGTCTACACAAAAGTGAAATGAGCTGTCTAAAGTTGTTCTTGGTTTCTCCTCCTTGTAAGTTCTTAAGCAGGGACTAGATAAACACTCATGTTATAACAGGGGTACCTTTTGTGTATGGGTTAGAATTCCTGGCTTCTGAAGTCTCTTCCAACTCTCAATCTCTATATGTCTATAATTGATTGACTGATTCCTACTTTGTATTAAACATAAATGGGAAATGATGTTAAAAGGCCTTCACCCTTTATGAGCTTTCATAATTAAATTTATTGTTTTTCTCAAAGACAAATACATGACTTAACTCATTGAAACACTAAGCATCATCACCCCTAAGTCCAACCTGCTTTACTTATAGACATGGTGTTTTACAAGGTACAAAAATGGAATGAGTGCCATTTATTCTTATTAGAATACAAAGCATTTTAGCAGCAAATAACTTCCAAAAAGGGAAATTCAACTTATTTGGAATTCGGGATGGGATTTTTCTCAAATAGTATTCATTGCAAAACTACATAGTTTTTTCTTTTCTTTAAAAAAACAGAATGAAAGAAAAGGAAGGAAGGAAGGAAGGAAGAGAAGAAAGAAGGAAGGGAGAGAAGGAGAAGGGAAGGAAGAAAGGTAGAAAAGAAGCAAGGATGAAAGGAAAGAAGGAAGGAAAAGAGCATGAAAGTTTCTGGCATTTTTTTTTCATATGGTTAAAGGGAAGGTTTCAAAGTCAAAAGCAAACACAAGTATCTTGTCTGACACTTATATAGCTCCCTTACTTGAAGTCACATGGTAAAAGTTTTCCTTCCCTGGTAGTCAAAGCAATTCCCTTCTGCATTTTATTAACTCCTTTAATTCTATAGGCTCACCAACCTGTATTTCCAAGTCTCACCTCATCCTGGTATTGTTCTGGTTAGTGTTCATGGAAAAAACAAAAACAAAAACAAAAACTAAACACAACTTCAGATCATAAGAAAGAGTGCAAATACCTAAAGCATTTCCTTTCCTTTCCTTTCCTATACCTCTGCCATCACTGCCTCCAAATCCATTCCATTTCCTAAAATGTTTTCCCCATTCCACAAAGCCAATTCTAGCATGACTGAAAAAAAATAGCACCTAGCAGACTGAGAATGCTCAGGAAAGCTGAATCAGGACTTATCTGAAAAGCAAATCAGTCTTCCTTCAGTTCTTTGTGAGCTTAAAGATATATAATTATTATTTAAGTAGTTTTTAGCTTTCCATAGGGGATCTAAGTGGGGGGGGAGTATAAAGGTAAGGTAGTGTGCCAGAAAAAAGACAAAAATAATACAAAAAAAACAACCTGACTTATTATGAAATGCTCAACAACCTAATCAGAATAGAAAAAAATATTGTTTGGTTTTTATTATATTTGGCTTGAAAATTAGTGACACATAAAATAGTTTATTGCTAAAATCATCTAGAAAAATTATTTCACATATATGAGGTCTAACTATAAAATTTTGAGTCATATTTTATAAATAATTTAATCATGATGTATATAGCTAAATGAAAGCAGGCTTTCAAGTTAGTCACATTGGCAGGTTAGTAATATTCAATAAACTTGATGTTTATATATTGTCTAATACATAGAAGAGACTGATGTTGACATGTCATTTTTCTTCACAAAATGTATCCATTATCCAATTTGATTAATAATTCACCAGATTTGGCTTCAAGTTGCTTTGGCTGTTTCCAAAAATCAAACCTATTTTCAAAAAATAAATGTTTTCTTCCATCAAATATATTAGAATGTATCTTTTGAGACAATTTTAAACTAGGATTTCCAAAAATGCTTTAAACCATGTTAAAATAGGTAACATTGAAATACCTAGTAAGTAAGATGGTAGAGAGAAGCCAGGAAGTTGCCCAAGCTCTCCCAAATTTCCCTCAGAAGCAACATAAAATCAAGCCTCTAAACTGATTCTGGAACTTTAGAACCCACAAACCACTTAGACTGACTTAGAATAACTTCAGGAAAGGCCTGTCTCACTTGGGTTAAAGAGGAGCACAACCCAGCACAGATACTCTCTAGGTAAGCCAGAAGGAAGCTCTTAGTGACAATATAGATCAGCAACTGAGGCCTCTCAGTCCTGGCTAAGCAAGCCAGAAGTGAGGCCTCCAGTATCAGCACAGAAGCCCCAGGCACAACAGGGGCAACTAGGCCCAGCCAGCCCTAGTGCAGTAGGCAAGCTGCAAGCACCCAAGGTGGTGAGTGGAAAGTGGCCCTTGGCCCCAAGCACAAGAAGCTTTGGATAGTGCCTCTGTGCCCCAGAAAGAGAGCTCAATCATAAAAGCCATGAAATAGGCTGAAAAAAATGAGTAAGAAATAGAAGAGAGCCCTGATCATAGAAAGCTACTATGGCAACAGGGAAGATCAAAACAGACTCAGAAGAGGATAGCAATGTTAAAATGTCTACATGTGAAGCCTCAAAGGGGAATATGAATCAGAATCAAGCCCCAAAATAATCTGGAAGTGTTCAAAAAGGATCTTAAAAATCAAGTAAGAGAGGTAGAAGAAAGATTGGGAAAAGATATGGGAGTTATGAAGGAGAATTATGAAAAAAAGTGTCAACAGATTGGAAAAAAAGCATAAAAATTGACTGAAGAAAATATAATTGGCTAAATGGGGAAAAAAAGTCCATTGAAGAAAATAACTCCTTTAAAAGTAAAATTAGCCAAATGGAAAAGGAGGTAAAAAGATCACTGAGGAAAATAATTCATTAAAAATTGGAATTGGGCAAGTGAAAGCTAATGCTTCTATGAGACATTAAGAATTCACCAAACAAAATCAAAAGAATGAAAAAAAATAGAAGAAAATATAAAATATCTCATTAGAAAAACAAGTGACCTGGGAAATAGATACATAGATCCAGGAGAGATAATTTAAGAATTATTGGACTACCTAAGAGCCATGATCAAAAAAAAAAAAAAGGCTAGACAGTATCTTTCAAGAAATTATCAAGGAAAACTGCCCTGATATCCTAGAACCAGAAAGTAAAATTATCATTGAAAGAATCCATCTATCACTTCCTAAAAGAGATTCCAAAATGAAAACTCCAAGTAATATTGTAGCCAAATTCAATACTTATCAGATCAAGGAGAAAATACTGCAATAACCAGAAAGAAACAATTCAAGTATTGTGGAGCCTCAGTCAGATTAGACAGGACTTAACAGCTTCTACATTAAAGGATCTGAGTGCTTGGAATGTGATATTCGGGAAATCAAAGCAGTTTGGATTACAACCAAGAATGAACTACCCAGCAAAATAAAGCATAAAATTTCAAAGGGGTAGAAGTATGTTCAGTGAAATATAGGACTTTCAAACTTTCCTGATGAAAAGACCAGAGCTAAACAGAAATTTTAATCTTCCTTACAAGATTCAAGAGAAGTATACAAAGATAAACAAAAAAGAAAAAAAAATTATGCAATAAGATTTAATATTTTTTTCTACATTGAGAAATGATACATTTAACTTTTGAGAATTGTATCTCTAATAGGCATTCAGAAAGAGCATACCTATAGAGCACTGGACCTGGAGTCAGGAGAACCTGAGTTCAAATTCTGCCTCAAACACATAACACTAACTAGCTGTATGACCCTGGGCAAGTCACTTAACCCCATTGCCTAGAAAGAAGAGAGAGAGAGCGAGAGAGAGAGCGAGAGAGAGAGAGAGAGAGAGAGAGAGAGAGAGAGAGAGAGAGAAAGAAAGAAAGAAAGAAAGAAAGAAAGAAAGAAAGAAAGAAAGAAAGAAAGAAAGAAAGAAAGAAAGAAAGAAAGAAAGAAAGAAAGAAAGAGCATACCTAGAGGGTATGGGTGCAAGTTAGCCTTGATGTGATGATGTTAAAAAAAATTAAGGAGTGAACAAAAAGATTGCACTTTGAGAAGAGGAAAGGAAGGGGCAGAATAGAGTAAATTACATCACATGAAGAAGCACAAAAGACCTATTACATTCAAGGGAAAGATGGGAGGGAGTGGACATTGTTTGAACCTTATTCTCATCAGATTTGGTTCCAAGAGAGAATAGCATACACACTCAGTTGGATATAGAAATATATCTTACCCTAAACGGAAGTGGAACAGAAAGGGTAAGAAAAGGGAAAGGGTGTAGTAGAAGGGAGGGTAGAAGCAGGAGGGGAAAAGGGAAAGAAAAGAGGTGGCTGATAGAAGGGAGTAGATCAAGGAAGGTGTTGGTCAGAAGCAAAACTGGTATGGAAGGACAGAGAGAAGGGAGAGAGAAAAATATAAACAGAGTGGGGAAATATGATGGAGGGAAATACACAATTAGTAATCCTAACTGTGAATGTGAATGGGATGAACCAAAGAAGAAAGTAGAGTCAATTAAAAATCAGAATCCTAGCTTAGATTCTTAAAATCTAGCCAATAGCTCACTAACATTCAGAATTCTTAAGAGTCTGGTCAATATGGCAGATGTTCTAATAAACTTTGTCTTTGGCTGAAAGAAGACTTGGGTCGAATTCTTTTGGGCAGGGCCCATGTATTCTGATTTTGGGGTCCCAGCACGCCTAAACCTCAACATTTTGGTGGCCCATTTGGGAAAATTTTCTAACTCCAAGTTCTCCAGCCAAGACTGGAAGGTATGTAAGCCTCGTCTCCCTTCCTTCTTGCTCTGCAGTTGGCGACACTCTTTAAGCACCAACACTTGGAGGTGCTTTATGGGAGACAGTTATGAGACTGTCTTGCACTTGGCCTGACGCTCGCAGTTTCTCAGTCCACTGGTTTGGTTGAAGGCCATGGACCTGGGTACACCTTCTGCAGCACAGAGGACAAGGATTGATGCTCTATCTGGAAGTGTATGCCCAATTCTGTCAGTCTCTCAGTACTAGATAATTGGGAAAAACTGCAGTTGCTTTTTGGTTCCCTGAGGCTTACTTACTCCCTTCCTTCTACACCCCTGAATTCTCCTTCATGGAGGTTAGAGGGGAAAGTTAGAACAGCTGAAAATATCTTGGCAGATTCTGGATGTTTTGTGATTGATCATTAAGGAGTTTGGAACTCCTCCTTACCACCCTGGTCACTCCCTTCCCAAGGGTATCTGTTAACCCCTCTCATAGGAGAAGAGAGTTTTGTTTCTTTAATTATTAATTAATTTATTTATTTTTAGTTTTCAACATTTACTTTCACAAGATTTTGAGTTCTGAATTTTCACCCCATCTCGCCCCTCCCCCACCCCAAGATGGCAAGCATTCTGAATACCCCTTCCCCTAGTCTGCCTTCCCTTCTATCTCCCCCCCCTTCTCTTATCCCCTTCCCCTTCTATTTTCCTGTAGGGCAGGATGGATTTCTGTACCCCATTTCCTGTATTTCTTATTTCCCAGTTGCATGTGAAGACATTTTTTTAAACATGTGTTTTTAAAACTTTGGGTTCTAAATTGTCTCCCTTCCTCCCTCCCCACCCACCCTCATTGAAAAGGCAAGCAACTCAATATAAGTTATACATGTGCAGTTATGCAAAATTCTTTCATAGTAGACATGCTGTGAAAAATTATTTCCCTTAATCCTATCCTGCCGCCCCATTTATTTTATTCTTTCTTTTGACCCAGTCCCTCCTCAGAAGTATTTGCTTCTGATTACCCCCTTTCCCAATCTGCCCTCCTCTCTATCATCCCCCTACTCTCTTGTCCCTTTCCCCCCTTATTTTTCTGTAGGGCAAGACAGATTTCCATATCCAATTAAGTGTATAGGTTATTCCCTCCTTAAGTCAAATCCTATGAGAATAAGATTCACTCATTCCCTCTCGCCTTACCCCATTTTCCCTACATTGTAAGAGCTTTTTCTTTTCTGTTTTGTTTTTTTTTGTAAGACAATTTACCCCATTCTACCTCTCCCTTTCTCTTTCTCCCAGTATAGTCCTCTCTCACCCCTTAATTTTATTCTCCATATATGATCCCTTCATCTTCCACTCACCCAGTACCTCCCATCCATCCAATCATCCATCCATCCACCTGTCTATCTATCTATCTATCTATCATCTATCTATCTATCTATCTATCTATCTATCTATATACATATAATTTTTTCCCTCCAACTACCTGATACTGACAAAGGTCTCATGAGTTATAAATATCATCTTTCCATGCAGGACTGTAAACAGTTCAACCTTAATAAATCTCTTATGATTTCTCTTTCTGTTTACCTCTTCATGTTCCATTTGAGTATTGTATTTGAAACTCAAATTTTCTACTCAGTTCTGGTCTTTTCATCAAGAATGCTTGAAAGTCCTCTACTTCACTGAATGACCATTTTCCCCCCAGAGGTATTATACTAAGTTTTGCTGGGTAGGTGATTCTTGGCTGTAATTCTATCTCCTTTGCCCTCTGGAACATTATATTCCAAGCCCTGTGGTCCCTTAATGTAGAGGCTGCTAAATCTTGTGTTATCCTGATTGTGTTTCCACAATACTTGAATTATTTCTTTCTGGCTGCTTGTAATTTTCTCCTTGACCTGGAAACTCTGAAATTTGGTTATAATATTCCTAGGAGTTTTCCTTTGGGGATCTCTTTCAGGAGGAGATCGGTGGACTCTTTCAATTTCTATTTTGCCCCCTGGTTCTAAAATATCATGGCAGTTGGCCTTGACAATTTCTTGAAAGAGGATGCCTAGGCCCTTTTTTTGGTCATGGTTTTCAGATAGTCCAATAATTTTTAAATTCTCTCTCCTGGATAGATTTTACAAATCAGTTGTTTTTCCAATGAGATATTTCACATTGTTTTCTAATTTTTCATTCTTTTGGATTTGTTTTACAGTGTCTTGACTTCTCATAAAGTCACTAGCTTCCAATGCTCTATTCTAATTTTTAAGGAAGTATTTTCTTCAGTAATCTTTTGGACTTCATTTTCCATTTGGCCAATTTTGCTTTTTAGGGCATTCTTCTCTTCATTGGCTTTTTGGACCTCTTTTGCTATTTGGGTTAGGCTGTTTTTTAAGGTGTTATTTTCTTCAGTATTTTTTGAGTCTCCTTTAGCAAGTTATTGACTTATATTTCATGATTTTCTTGCATCACTCTCATTTCTCTTCCCAGTTTTTCCTCTACTTTTCTTACTTGCTTTTCAAAATGCCTTTTGAGCTCTTCTAAGGCCTGGGACTGATTCATATTTTTCTTGGAGGCTTTGGATGAAGGAGCTTTGACTTTGTTGTCTTCTTCTGGCTGAATGTTTTGATTTTCTTTGTCACCAAAGTAAGATAATATAGTCTGATCCTTTTTGCACTGCTTACTCATGATCCTGGCCAGTTACTTGAGTTTTAAACTCTTTGTTAAGGTAAGAGTTTGCTTCCAATGTAGAGAATGTACTGTCCCAAGCTTTGTGGCTTTGTACAGCTGTTTTTAGAGATACTTCTAGGGACCTGTAAATTTTCAGTTTTTCCAAAGTGGTGTGATAAGGGGTGAGGCATTTCCTCTCTACCTCCACTACAAGCTCCACCATGACAGCACTCCTCCTTGCCCCAGGACCGCCCCTCAGAACTGTGACCCAGATGAAAGCATGGGCAAAGGAAGAGATTCCTGCCTCAGCACTGGCAAAGAGACCCCTGCAATCCCCTTTCTGATCAGCCACTGGATTCCCCCTTAGTCTGTGGGCCAGAAGCTCAGGAGGCAGCCATTGCCCCTGGGCCATGCTCTGGATGTGTGGCTGAGACCTAGCTTCTATCTCAGCATAGAAACAGACTTTTCCCACTGACCTTCTAAGTTGTCTTTGGTGTTCATGGGTTGAGAAGTCTGGAAACCACCACAGCTGCCCACAATTCAGTCCTCTGAGGTCTGCTCCAGGTTCCCTGAGGCCTGTGAGCCCATGTCCAACTGTGCTTCCCTCTCTGCCAGGTGTGATATACCTTTCCAATCAACCGTCCAGGTTGTCTTGGGCTGGAAATTTGTTTCTCTCTGTCTTTTTGTGGGTTCTGCTGCTTTAGAATTTGTTTAGAGTCATTTTTTTACAGGTATTTGAAGTGGTTCAGGGGAGAGCTCAAGCAAGTCACTGCTTTCACTCTGCCTTCTTGGCTCTGCCCCTCAGGAGAAAAGAGTTTCACCCTTTGATTCACCCTCCAACCCCTGGGAAAAAAAGGATGGGGAGGGTCAGAAGCTAAAGTGTGGGCCCCTCTGGCAATGGCATTGGGTCCTAGGGCAACCTTTGCTTGGAAGCATCACCCGGGTTCAGCATACCCTGCTCAAGGTAAAGAAGCTGGCCTCTGAACTTGGGTAAGCATGCTCTTTTTAAAGTTGTAGTTTTAACTGTTAATGATGAGATATTGATTCTTTGTGTGAAGTAATTTGGAAATGCATTTAACAAAACTGAAGTCATTCAATTAAATAATTGGTTTGTTTCAAGTTTCAAACTGGTGAACTTTTTGTATTAGTTATGTCAAGCAACTTTTCATAATTTGGTTACTGCTAAAATAATTTGGCTAATGTTGGTTATTTTAATGTGTTAACTTGCCAAAAAGGTTGTGTGGGTTTCATCTTGCTGAGAATTTGCAATTATATGGAATAATCTCTAATGATTGGCTTTTTATACTGGAACAAATTTAAATTTGAGATGTAAATCCTGGAAAAAGTTTTCCTAAACTGTGATTAGTGAAACTTGCAGTGGGATGTAAAAGCTCAAGATTTTATTTTGAATTGTCTAATGGGTCATAATCCATTGATAATCATTAATCCACCATCTGAGAGAAATGCACAAGTTACTCAGAGAATGTGATACTGGTGGGATGTCAGCATTGGGAAAACCTGAGAGGACAATTTTAGCCTCAGTCTAAGATGGGATCCTCCTAGCTCAGTTTCCCCATTATGTTCCTTTGAAAGGGAATATTACTGACTTGGCTATTACTGAGTCTTGCTATGAGGTGGATTTGATATTGCATGGTTGGAAAACTGAATTATCTGAATCCAAAGAGAGCTAAGGATCTTTTATCCTCCCATGTTTGGGGCCCAAATCTAGACCCTGCTTTATGTCTGGGCCCTGCAGTCTTTTCTGTCAGATTTGTGTCTTCCAGACTACAGTCCATTCACCTACAGTTGGTAGAAAACAGTGGGTACCAGCCAATGTCCCCCCATAGCTCACCGGACGCAGCCTGTGCTTGGTTCCAGTCAAGCTCCTCTTTGGGACCACCTCGAGGCAGGGATAGCTCTATGCCCCTTGCCAGCAGGAAGCAGTTTCAGAAGACCTTCACCCCCTTACCCCAAAAGAATTTGAGTCCCATTTGTTTGAGGGGGGAATGATGGGGTTGGGATCTGGATCCCAGAAAGGAAAACCCTGTTACATGTGTGTGTGTAAATACAAACACACACATATATAATAGTTTATTTATATTGTACGTATGTGTGTATAATTGAGAAAAAGATTTTAATTAATTGATTTATTTTTAGTTTTCAACAATGACTTCTATGAGCTTTTGAGTTTTAAATTTTCTTCCCCTACCTCCCCAAGATATCATGCAATCTGATATAGGTTCTACATATACATTCCTATTAAACATATTTTTACATTAGTTATGTTGTAAAGAAGAATTAGAACCAATAGGAGGAACCACAAGAAAGTGAAAACAAAACAAAACAGAGGTGTGAAAAAGAGCAAATAGTATGCTTCAATCTGGATTCAAACTCCATAGTTTTTTCTCTGAATGTAGATAGCATTTTCCATTATGAGACTTTTGGAGATGTCTCAGATTCTTGAATTGCTGAGAAGAGTTAATTTTATCAAAGTTAGTCATCACACAACATGGATGTTACTGTGTACAACATTCTCCTGGTTCTGCTCACTTCACTCAGCCTCAGTCCATAGAAGTCTTTCCAGGTTTTTCTGAAATCTGCTTGCTCATAATTTCTCATAGTACAATAGTATATCATTACATTCATATATCCCAACTTGTTCAGTCATTTCCCAATTGATGGACATCCCCTCAATTTACAATTCTTTGCCACCACAGAAAGAACTGCTATAAATGTTTTTGTACATGTGGGTCTTTTTTCCCATTTGTATGATATCTTTGGGATATAGCCCTAGAAAAATTATTGCTGAGTCAAAAGGTATGCACATTTTTATAACCTTTTAGGCATAGTTCCAAATTGCTCTCCAAAATGGTTGGATCAGTTCACAACTCCAATAATGCACTAGTATTCCGATTTTCCCACATCTTCTCCAGTATTCATCATTTTCCTGCTTTGTCATGTTGGCCAATCTGATAGATGTGATGTGGTACCTCAGAGTTGTTTTGGGCAAATGAAAATGAGAAGTTTTATAAAAAAATAAATAAGAGGTTTTCTAAAAACCTTATTGAACAAATTTTTTTAATAATTACAACTGAGCAATAATTATAACATTACAGGCTAATGACTCTATGACACATAAAGTAACAATAATATAAAATTAAAGAAATTAAAAAATGAAGTAAATATGAAATAGCTCATTGAATACACAACTAACCTGGAAAATGTATTGATGAGTGACAATTTAAGAATGAATGTACTACCTGAAAGCCATAATGTAGGAAAGAACCAAGACATCATATTTCAAGAAATTGTAAAAGAAAATTGCCCAAGTATCTTTGAACAAGATGGTAAAATAGAAATTGAAAGAATCCACCAATCACCAACTGAAAGAGATGACACAATGTAAACCCCTGGTAATATTATAAACAAATTGCAAAGCTCCCAGGTCAAAGAGAAAGTACTTCAAGCGGCCAGAAAGAAACAATTAAATACTATAAAGCAAAGATCACACAAGATTTAGCAGCTTTCATGTTAAAGGAACTGAAAACTTGCAATAAAACATTCTACAAGGCAAAAGAGCTAGAATTGCAACTAAAAATAACTTCCCCAACAAAACTGAATATAATCTTTGGAGGTAAAATGGAAATTCAAAAAAATAGAAGATTTACAAATATTCCTAATGAAAAGACCAGAGCTGAATAAAAATTTTTACTTTAATTACAAGACTCAAGAAAATCATAAAAAGGTAAACATTAAAGAGAAACCACAAAAAATCTCAAAAAGGTTAAACTGTTTTCCTTTTGTAAGAAAAGCAGATGTCAAAATTTTTATCCTTTTTAGAGCAATTAGAAGGATTCTACATAGAAAGATTTTTCCAAGTGAGTCAATTATGCTGAGATGATGTTAAAAAATGGACAGGTGATAAAGAGGGATTTCTTGGGAGAAGGGGGAAGGGAAAGGAAGAGTGGGGAAAATTATCTTACATAAAAAGTACAGAAGGAAGAGTTTTTAGAAGGAAGGGGAAATGGTAGTGGAGTGGTCAATGGTTGAATGTCACTCATATCTAAATTGGTTCAAAGAGGGTGAAATGAGATACAAAAAATCAATTGGTAATAGAAATCTATTTTGGCCATCAAAGAAGTAGGAGTGGAAGGGGATAAGAGAAAGGAGTGGTGATAAAAGGGAGGGCAGATAAAAGTGTACAATGGTCAGAAGCAAGACAAACTCTAAAGGAGGGAGAGGATAAAAAGAGAAAATGATAAATAGGAGGGAATAAGATGGAGGGAAATGCACAGTTAGTAATCATAACTGGGAATGTGAATAGTATGAACTCACTAATAAAATTGTAGCAGATAGCAGAATGGATTAGAAACTTTAATCCACCATGTGTTCCTTATGAGAAACACATTTGAAACAGAGAGATATACACAAGCCAAAATAAGGGAGTAATGCAAAAACTATTTTACTTCAGCTGAAGTTAATAGGCAAGAGGTAGTATGCATAACGTCAGACAAAACAAAAGCAAAATATGGACTTAAATAAAAGGAAAATCTGGGAAACTAAATCTTGCTAAAAGGAACCATAGGCAATAAACTAATATTGACACTAAGTATGTATGCACCAAAAGCATAGCATCCAAATTTTAAGAAAAGTTAAATGAATTATAGCCAGATATAGACAGTAAAACTATGCTGGTAGAAGAGATCAACTTTCCCCACTCTGAGCTAGATAGATCCAACAATGAAATGAGTAATAAAGAAGACAAAGAAATGAATAGAATCTTAATAAAGTTAAGCACAATAGACCTTTAAAGAAAAATCAATGGGAAGAGAAAGGAGTATACTTTTATTCAGCTGTGCATAACACCTTCACAAAAACTGAATATGTATTAGGACAGAAACACTTCACAAGCAAATGTAGAAAAGAGAAATATTAAACACATCTTTTTCAGAACATAATGAAATAAAAATTGACTAATAAAGCATCATAGAGGCATAGATTAAAAATTAATTAGAAACTAAATAAGCTAATTCTAAAAAAGGAGTGAGTCAAAGAGCAAAGCATAAAAACAACCAATTATTACATTATAGAAAATGATACAATGAAGTAATACTTGTGGGATGCAGTCAAGGTAGTACTTAGGTAATATATATATATATATATATATACATATATATATACACACATACACATATGTACACACACACATATACATATATGTATGTATATATGTTTATATATTTGCATGTATGTATGCATATACTGTTTATGTATGTGCATATATAAAAGTAGTTTGTTTATGTGTTCATAATAAATCTATACATATTGTGTGTATATTAATATATGTATGTGAATATATATGTATGTATGCATGTATGTGTATATATATACATCAATGCGTACATCAATAATAGAAAGAGCAGATTAATGAATTCAGTTTGATATTATAAAAACTAGAAAAAGAACAAATTAAAAATCTTCGATTAAACATCAAAGTGAAAATCTTGAAAATCAAAGGAAAGATTAATAAAGTTGAAAGTAACAAAAGAATTGAACTAATAAACAAAATTAGGAGCTGTTTTTATGAAAAAGAACCAAAATATATAGATTATTGGTTAAATTGGTTTATAAAAAAAGAAGAAAACTAATTTGCTAGTATCAATGTACCACTGGTGAAGATGAAATTAAAGCAATTATTAGGAATTATTTTGTCGATTATAAGCTAGAAAAACTAAGTGAAATAGATGAATATTTAGAAAAATATAAATTGCCCAGATTGACAGAAGAGAAAATAGAGTATGTAAATAATCTTATCTTAGAAAAAAAAAATAAAGAAGTCATAAATGACCACCCCAAGAAAAAAAATCACTAGGACTAGATGAATGTACAAGTGAATTTCATCAAACATTTAAAGAACAATTAATTTCAATAATATATAAACTATTTCTAAAAAAGAAAGAGTTTTCCCAAATACCTTTTATGAGACAAATATGATTTTGATACCTAAATAAGGGAGAGCAGAAACTAAGAAAGAAAAGTATAGACCAATTTATTTAATGAATATCAATCATACACTATAATCATGTGGGATTTATACCAGGAATGAAGGACTGATTCAATATTAAGAGAGCTATCAGCGTAATTGACCACATCAATCACAAAAACAAAAAAAAAATACTATTATCTATGTAGAAGCAGAAAAAGTCTTTGACAAAATACCTTACCCACTCCTATTTAAAAAAAAAAAAACAACTAAAAAGCATAATAACAAATTGAGCCTTCTTTACATGGTAAGTAGTATTTATCTAAACCCAAGAGCAAGAATTATCTGAAATCTTCCTAATAAGACAGAGTGAAATAAAGATGTCCATTATAAGCACTATTGGTCAATATCATACTAGAAATGCTAGCTACAGCAATAAAACAAGAAAAAAAGAAATTGAAGGAATTAGAATAGGCAATAAGAAGCAAAATTATAACTCTTTGCAGATGGTATGATGGTATAATTAGAAAACCCTAGAGAACCAATTAAAAATTAAATGAAATGGTCAATTTCAGCAAAGTTATAGGATATAACACAAACACATATAAATCATCAATATTCTACCAACAAAATCCAGCAGAAAGGAAAAGAGAAATTTCATTTAAAATAACTCTACAATATAAAATACTTGGAAATATATCTGCCAAGACAAATTCAGGAATTAGATGAACAAAATTATAAACATTTTTCACTTAAATAAAAACAGATCATAACAGTTTGAAAAATGGTAGTAACACATGGGCAGGCCAAACAAATATAATAAAAAATGATTCTTCTATATTCTATATAAGATAGATATGTATATATATTCTATATAAGTTACATGCTTCTATATTCTTCTATATTCAGTTACATGTTAATCAAGCTACCAAAGAATTAGTTTATAGAGCTAGAAAAAATTAGTAACACAATTCATCTTGAAGAACAAGAGATCAAGCATATCAAGGCAATTGATGAAAAAAAATATTGAGGAAGGTCGCCTAGCAGTTTCAGATTTCAAACTACATTACAAAGTGATAACAATCAAAACAATCTGATACTGTCTAAGAAATAGAATGGTGGATCAATGGAATACATTTGGTGGATGATACAAAGTAGAAAATGATCATAGTAATCTAGTGTTTGATAAAACCAAATATTCAAGCTTTTGTAAAAAAAGACTCACCATTTTTCAAAACTTATTGAGAAAGTCAGAAAGTAGTTTAGCAGAAAGTATGGATTGACTGACATACCATAGCTTATACCAAGATAAGGTCAAAATGGGTAAATGATTTAAACATAAAAGGTGATAATAATTAAACTAAATTAGGAGAACATGGAAAATGTCCCTGTCAGATTTATGAATAAGGTAGGAGTTTATAACTAAAAAATGAGAAAGGATTATGTGGAGTAAAATAGATTTATTTTGATTAAATGAAATTAAAAAGACTTTTCACAAACAAAACCAATGTAGCAAAAATTAAAAGTGAAACAGGACACTGAGGGGGATTTACCACCTTCTCTGATAAATGGCTCATATTTCAAAAAATACAAAGAACTGAGCCAAATTTATAAAAATAAGATCCATTTCACAATTGAAAAATGGTCAAAGGATATGATAATGCAGTTTGCAGAAAAAAAAAAAACACAGGTATCCATAGTCACATAAAAATGTTTTAAATCACTACTGATTAGAGAAATATAAATTAAAACAACTCTGAAATACCACCTCATACACAGTAGATTAGTTAGCTTGACACAAAAGGAAAATGACAAATCTTGGATGAGATATGGAAAAATTAGAACATTAATTCACTGCTGGTGGAAGTCTGAACTAAACTAATCTTCTAGAGAAAAAATTTGAAACCAAGGCCAAAAATCTGTAAGACCTTGCATACCATTTGGCCCAGCAATACCACTACTAGGTTTGTATTCCAAAGAGATCAAAGAAAAAGAAAAAAAGAGATTACCTGTACAAAAATAGTTATAGGTATTCTTATTGTGGTAGTAAAGTATTAGAAATCAAGAGGATGTTCATCATTTGGAGAATGACTGAACAAATTGTGATATATAATTGTTATGGAATACTATTGTGCTTTAAGAAATGATGTGCAGAATAGTTTCAGAAAAAAAAAAAAACAAGAAAAGAAAGCTGGGAAGACCTATAAACTCAAGTAAAGTGAAGTGAAAGAGCCTGGAGAATATTCTACAAAGTAACAGCAATATTATAATGATGATCAACTGTAAAAGACTTATCTCTAATCAAGACAATGATACAAAACAATTCAAAATGAAGGAGTGGTGAATACTTTTTTCACTTTATTTTTATTATTTTATTTTGTTTATTTTTCTTTCATAATGTGGCTTATAATGAAATGAGTTTTGCATGACTTCATATATATAATCAATAACAAATCATTTGCCTTCTCAAAGAGGAGGGAGGGACAGCAAGGAAGAGGAGAATTTCAAACTCATGTTTGTAAAAATGTTAAGATTTAATTAAATTAATGCATTAAAATAAATTAAATGACAAAATAAATATAATTATTTTAAAATATTAAAATAAAAAGTAATATATGCTCAAATGTACAGAGAAATATAATTTTTCTTTGAAGGTGAGGAAAAACTGATCTGCTGGAAGTCTCATTATGTAATTTGTGAGGTATTTCATACACTATTTTAGTGGGTTAGCAATTAGGATCTTTATGCACTGTATTTTACTGCAGAGATTACTCCTGGTTATAGTGGGAAGATTGTCGGTATTTTTGGAAGTAAAAAGACCTGAATCATCTCTAATGATGTTTATGGATTGGACAGCTCAAACTATGTCATCTTCCTACAACCTCAATCATTCTTGAATATTTTTAAACAAATACAAATAATTAGCATTAACAGGAGAAAAAATCACTAAAGCTTAACCTGTTGAGTTTGCATAGAAAGATTAGAGAAAATGACTCACTAATTACCCTGATGATGGTGGAATGAAGATTTGAGTGACCTAGTAGGCATTATTTTATAGTACTAGTTCACAAATATCCTTTCTTTTACCACATCTGATACTATGGCTCACCTTCTAGTGATATTATCCTTTCAATTCATGGGGGCTAGTATAATAAGAGTAATAAGAAATATAGATACAGAGATCCTGAAAAGAGAGAGGGAGAGAATAGTGAATTTATAAAAGGTATAGATATTTTTATCCTCAAGCTCCTGTCCATATTTTTACCAGCAGAGTTTATTAACTGATATATCTCTGTGATTGGGAGATAAATCTCTGACAACACATTCAATTCATAT
This sequence comes from Vombatus ursinus, assembly GCF_900497805.2. Classification (NCBI taxonomy): domain Eukaryota; kingdom Metazoa; phylum Chordata; class Mammalia; order Diprotodontia; family Vombatidae; genus Vombatus; species Vombatus ursinus. The sequence goes on from NW_020954599.1 coordinate 23,479,951, forward strand.
ATTATATGGTTAGTTCATGATACAACAGTGAATTTCAAATGTTTTAATTTTCCTTTGACATTTTTGGAAGAAAAAAAATAAGTGCTTTTGATAATAAAATGCCCCCAAACTTAAGTTCACTTTATTATAATCAAGGATAAAATGAGACCAAAAGAGTAGAAATAATAGGGGAAAAAGGACTGAATTTCACTAGATTAAGCTTTGGGTAAGAGTCAGAAATTTTAAATTGAAAAAAAAAATGTTACAGTAATAGAAAGGCCATAAAAGGGAAATGAAAAATGTTCAAAAAGACATGCCCAAGGGTTATGAATTGTATCAAACCAAAAATACACTAAAAGCAGCAGAAAGCCAAGTGGGTGAATAAAGAAGTACAAAATTATATCAAAGAAATACAAAATTATATCAATGGTTGTAGTATGAAATATGTATATAGTAGAGTAGAAGGGATTAAGGAATGTCACCTTAGGTAAATATTAAAATCATAGATTCATAGGCTTAGGAGGACATTTTAGAGGTTACCAAATACATCTCCTTGCCTTTGGGCAAGCTCACTGGAAAGAGAAGAAAATCTATCTTATTTTCAACATCCTCTAAATTTCACAACCCCAGAGAGTGAAATATGGACTTTCATGTCCTTATACAAGAAAAGATGTTGTGGACTAGTTTGAATAGTTGCTATGGGACAGAGTCATAAAACAAACTAGAAATTGTAGGTATTTCTATACATATAAAATGACCCCTTGCCTCATTCTTCATAGAATGTGAAATCAGGAAAATAGAAAGGAAAAAGAAAAGAATGGAATTGAACTTTACATTGGTTAAGTCTACTCTATATTGACATATATTGGGATCATGGTTTACATAGCGAAAATAAAAACAAAACAAAAAGTGAATAGGTAAATTAAAAACCATCTATTGGGATTAATTGATTCATAACAGTACTAAAAAGATCATTCCTTATTATTAGAAATAAGTAAAGGCATCTGATGCCATATATATATATAATCTCAGACCTCACAAGTGAACAATTAGTTGGGCCCAGCATTTGAAAAGAGGAGGAAAAGAAAAAGGGGTGAATTTCTCTCAGGAAATTGCAAAACTTCCTTAATGATGTGTATCTACTACCAGTAAACAAAGTCCAGTTTTTGTATGCCATTTTTTAAAACATTAAGTGCATATCTGTGAGGCATCAAATACAAGTCTCTGAAAAAAATGAAAATGAATATCACAGAAAAGTCATTGTACAGGTACATAAATTATATTAGTAAGTTAGAAAACATTACTAATTAGAAACTTTAAATAGCAGGAATAAAATACACTCTCAGAAAAAGGCATACTAGAATGAAAAAAAAATGTCATGTGGAGAGGTCAAGGGATAATAGATAGAAAGTCAGTATGATTACTGGTTCTCTTGCAATGTCAGGAGAACACGTGGAATATTTCAGGTATGTAGTGTGAACATCTATTGAGAATGTAGAAAAAACATAGACACAATGAGAGGGCATTGATTGATTTTTTTTTTTTTGCATCATATTTATTATTTGAAGGATAGGGCTAGGGCCTGTGATTCTACTCATGTGGGGGACTCACTCTACCTATGCAGATTGACCCTTACTCAGCAACTTCCCGGAAAGGTGATCAGTGTGAGTTTAATCAGAACCTGTTCAGAGTCACATAGCAGGAAGGTGTTAAAATCAGAACTTAAATCTAGGACTTTTTGGCTTGGAGATAAGTTCTCTGTCTATGACATCTTTCTTTCCCATGAGAATGAATGTACAAACAGATAAAATTAAAAATCCTTTAGAGTATATAAAATTTGAAAATTTAGAAGAAAAAAAAATCATTTGCCCTTTGCTTTAAAATACTTTGATATGTAACAGTAGGATATCTCTCAGTGTGTGGCAGGAAAGGGTTGTATTTGAATCATCACATTTGTATTTCTTCCATAAATAAATACAGTGCATCTAACATAGTAGCCACGTGTTAGATGACTGTTGAATAAAGGAATGAGTGAGTGAATAGAAAAGAACGGATATGCCAAGAAGCTAGATTTCTAACCATAAAATTATCTTATATATTCTTTTTTAACAGAACAGGAAACACAATCGGGGATATGAGTATTGCCTCACGTTTCAGTGAGAATGTTAATGCACTGACTTGCCTCTCAGCAGTTCTCAGTAAGAGTTTTCAGAGAGCAACTTCCAAAAATGTGTGGAAAAACTGCTTTAAAAGAAGGTCAAGAAAATAACACAATAATACAGCTTTCTTGCAGGCATGATTTTCCCCCTAGCCAAATGCGTGTGAAATAGGAAAAAAAAGTACAATCTACTTAGAAGTTTAGAAATTGTTTTAATTCAAGACAGATATTTAGATATTTAATAGGAATGTAGGAATACAATAGATATTTAGTTTCTATACTTCACTGTCATATGGTTATTATTTAAAAGTAAATTGTTGACTCTCCATACATGTATCAGGTACTCCAGGTAGAACAGAAGTGTTATCTCTTGGCTGCACATAATTCTGTGGGATGACACAAGAAAATAAAGGTCAATGAATTTTTTTAGTTTTTTTTTTAATTGATTTCATATTATCACATAATTTTACTTTGTAAAACCTGGATTTTGCACCTGATTAAAAATAATGCCATATTCACATGTTCTTTTTCCTTAAACACACAAAGTTGCTCAGTAGGTAGGGGGTGTGTGTGTGTGTGTGTGTGTGTGTGTGTGTGTGTGTGTGTGTGATTTTTCTTCATCTTAGAAGGATTCTACTTTTATCCTCACATCTATTTCTTCATCTTGTCTTATTTCAAGGTGATGTTGGACAGAGCTGATAATCATGGAATGTAATCCACCTCCCAAGGATGATTGCAAATTTGCCAAGCAACCATAAAGGCCTTACTTAAACTCAAAGAAGAGACTTTTCATTGGTGGAATTTCAGGCAAAACAGACAGCTATAGAGTGCTAAAAGAAGATTTCTGTTCATGGGGAAGAATTGGGAAGGATTAGAGAAAGGATTTTTTTGGATCAATCAGCATTTATTAAGCCCATGAAATAATTCCTACTTAAAAGAAGTAAGGAAGATTTTACTTTAGATGGGGTAGAAATCACATCTATTGGTTGGACTTTGCACCTGATAAGGGCAACCCCAGAGAAGCAAGAAGAGCATCAAAGTCCCCCAACAGATGATGTCTGGGGCAGAGCCAAAAGCATGGTATTTATCTACAACTTCATTAGGGCTTCCCTAGACTAGGTCAAACAACATCTAGATACATTTTCCACTTCCCTGATTAAAAGAGCTTGTCATACAAGAGTGATTACAACTGTTCTCACATAGCGAGGTTGGTGTTGGTAAGTAAAATGTGAAAGAGTGGTAAGAATTTTAACTGGGCACCCTTTAATCCCTGAAGTGAAATTCCAGCCTTAGTTCTAGTTCTTTTTTTTTTTTTTTGCAGATATTTGAGCATTTGCAGTCCTCTCACCACTGCTTACAGTCCTCTCTGCAGAGGGAAACATTCAGGATCAGTTCCTTTCACCATCTTGAGTCCACTGGTTGGATCCGGGGTCTTAGGTTTTGGAACACTTTTAAAGACATGTTCTGGATAATATCTCCCTTAAAGTTGGATTTTCCTTCTTTAATACAAATATGTTGAGATCTCTTCTACTACTAAAACAAAACAAAACAAAACAAAGACTTATTTTAAAATCTTTCATTTTGTTCAATAACTACCTGATTATTTTTACCCTTCTATTAATATATTGTGGAAAGAATTACTGTTGATTCAAAATTAACCAAACACCATTTCAGGACAGTATCATAGTTATCCTACTTCACTGTGTGTTAGGTGATGGTCTTTCATACAGACCCCTCCCTTTAAGGATAGAATTAACCTCCCAGATGACCAGCAGATGAAACTAAATGTCATATATTTCATCAGAAGGGTGACTGGAGGTTAAAATAACAGGTTCCCTCTCTGTCTTCTCTCAGTCCCCACCAACCACCTTAATAGATTAATAGCTTAATAGGTTAGAGTGAACTAACTTGCTTCCTTGCTTATACTTGGGCCAGGAGAGTTGACCTGAGATGGGGGTGACATTTAAAATGAGAGAGGAGGAAAAAAACAGTTAGTATATTCTGTGAAATAACATTTTGGGAAATTGAAGAGGTAGAATTCCATGTTTGAGAAGGAGAGTATTACTACAGTTAGAGAGAAAACAAAACAAAGTATTATATCATACTCTTCCATTCTTCTCTAAATTCATCACTTTTCAAAACCCTTTGAGTTGGTCATTTATTTTGAACTTTATTCAACTTTTTCTTCTAAAGGTCTTAGATCTTAGACCTAGAAGCTAGGGAGATTAAAGTTTGTCTCACTTCTGACATATACTAACTCTAGGAAAGTCACTTTATATCAACCAGGTCCACTTCTACTAATAAGACATAGTGATAGACAGATAGAGAGATGATATAGCTATAGTTACAGACAGAGAAATAGATATAAAAACATAGAGAAGAGACATATACATATATAAAGTATATAGCTACAGACATAGATATATATAAGGATATAAAGGATATAGATAGATATAGACATAGATATCACTTGTCTTGATTACCTGTAAGCAAATATGAATAGATAAATATAGATTACATATATAACAATATAAAATAGACATAAACTTTAAATAAATATACACACACATATGTATCAGCAACATTTCATGATGATCAATTATAATTGACTTAGCTCTTCTCAGCAATACAATGATTCAAGATTCAAGAGTAAAAAGACTAATGATGAAAAATGCTATCCACATCCAGCAAAAGAACTGATGGATACTGAATGCACATCAAGCACAACATTTCAAGTTTCTTAATTTTTTTCATGTTTTTTTTCCTTTCATTCTGCTTCTCCTTTACAACATGAATTACACAGAAATATGTTTTACATGATTGCATTTATATAAAATATCAAATACTAACTGTCTTAAGGAAGAAGGAGGAAAGAGAGGGAAGGACAAAATTTGGAACTCAAAATTTCATATAAATGCATTTTAAATCTATCTTTATGTGTAATTGGAAGAAAGATAAATACAATTAAAAACAAATGTATGTTTTCTTCTATTCCCTTCACTTCTCTTTCCTAGTTCAGAGTCCTTTAGGATAACGAGTTAGTGACCATCATCTGGATGAAGATCTAGCAAAGGATATTGAAAAAAAAATGTGGTCAGAGGTAGGAAGGTAACAAGGAGGGAATAGTGTCATTGAAAAAAAACTTAGAAGAGATTTTCAGGATGGTGTTCAACGGTACTGAAGGTTACATAGAGATAAAGAAAGATAAGAAAAAAGGGGAAAAGAACATTAGATCTGAAACAATTTAAATAGAATACACCCATTTATTGATCTGTTATCAATTTTTTACACATTATTTATTTACACATGAATATATTTATCCACAATAAGTTGTGATCTATATTGTAAATACTCTTTGGATACTGGGAAAGTTATGCGACTTGGAAAGAGAGAGAGAGAGAGAGAGAGAGAGACAGAGATAGAGACAGAGACAGAGACAAAAAAAACAGATAGAGAAAGTTTGTATATATAGTCTGTAACTAGATATAGATATAGATATAAATATAGACATAGGCATAGTTATATATATAATCATACACATCATTTAACATGCTCATGGATAGAGATATAAGAGAAGATAGAGATATAAGATTCCTTTATGTTTTTTTTTTACCTTTTCTTTCTCCATATGATCTTTTTTTTTTAACTACTTTCACTAATTGTTAAAAACCTCTTGATAATATGATTGGTATAGAACTAAATCTATAGATCAATTTGGGTATTATCATCATTTAGATAATATTGAAATTGCTCAACCATGAATATTGGCACAATGATGCTATTGGAAGAGCGTTGGAACTGGAAACACAGAGTTTGTGAATCCAGTCATGGTTTTATACTTCAATACTATAAGGGGACAGGAATACATGTCCTCTTTGTGGTATAGTAAGAATAAGACATTATTTGGAATGTTCATTCTAGATATACTATGAGCATTTATTTACATTTAAATTCTTTTATATGTTCAATTTTATTGAATCCTGCTCATTCATGACTTTCTTCAAATAAAGAATTAAAAAATCTTCTATTTTATTTGAAAACATATCCCTATGTAAAAGTATGTTTAATTTTGAAAGGTGTTTTTATTTGATGCAAGCCATTTTTGTGTGTGTGTGTGTGTGCTTTGTTTCCTTTTGCTTCTCAGCACTTCTATCAAATTTTCTATCAAAATTTCTTAACCATTTTTTCTTCATAATTCTGTAAGATTTAGTTTTATCAGTGATAATTCCTTTTTGTAAAGTTCTATACTTGCTTCATTTTATCCCACTGTATTTTTTCATTTTATTTGTAACTCATTTGTATTTATTATTTTTTCTAGCCTGATAGATGTGCTGAACGATTTTTCTTGTAATTTTTTCTCGTTTCCTTTTGCTATTGTTGTTACTATCAGTACTACAATTACAAAAATAACTACTGCTACTGCTGCTTCTGTTGCTGCTCCTACTCTCCTACTCCTACTTCTACTAATATTATTACAATAATAACACTATTATTCTTACTAATACTTTTTTCTGTTTTGATTATGAATTAGGCAATGGATCATTTAGTCATCTTACAACATTTCCACCACTCAGGAAGAGAAGTAACGAGGGAGAGGATGAAGGAAAGAAGGAAGGAAGGAAGGAAGGAAGGAAGGAAGGAAAAAAGTTTATTGAATGGGAGTTCATTAATTCAAGTAAGGATAAAACTGCATATTTAAATGAAGAATCACTTGTTTTTAATTAATTCAAATTGAAAGTAAAATATTTTTAAAATAAATTATAGCAGAAACTGATATAGAACTAAATCAAGGATTTTTTACACATGTTGCATGTTCATGTACTATTTTTCTCTTCAAACAAAATCATATCAGTAAGGTAGCATGAGAAAAAATATTCTCATGCATTTCCAAGACAGAAAAGAAAAGCTTTTTTTCACTTCAAATAAATTGTATAAGTATTAGATGGGTATAAATATTAGATGAATGGAGCATATGAAACTTTGGTTGTATTTAAATGACACAACACCTGGATGAAAACTTTAAAAATAGAGAGAAGAGAGAAAGGAGGTAAAGAGGAAGAAATGAATGGAGAAAGGAAGGGAAATTTTGAACAATGTTTTACAAGTAACAAATAATAGCAACATTTTCCACCTTAAGACTAAATACATAAGCATTAGTTTTGCACAAAACTTAACTATTAAAGATGTAATATCATTTTCATAACCAAAGTTCTTGATTCTTGACTTTCACAGATATATATTAATAATGGTGAGTTTTAGATCTTAGATTGCTTATACTTATTGGCTTAAAATCATCTGACCTTTTATTCTTTCAAAATTCAAAGAGATGCCAAAAATGAAAAGTGTCCTATGATCTTTGCATTATTAACATCTGCTGCTCTGTTACAATGTTTTATATGTATGACTTAAACCCAATATTGTCTCTATAAATTATTTGAAACTTTTCAATAATTATAAAGAATTATATTGTTATTTGTTCCTGTGCACATTTACATATGTTTAACAAAATATTATAGTAAGATATCAAAAAACTAAAGTCCTAAGATCACACCAAGACATTTATCAGCTTTCCTTAAATTTACTTCCTAACCTCAATATAAAAACTGCTTAAAAGGGCTTCCTTCTACTCCACTGAACTATGGAGAAAACTATGTCTCATTTATTGCTGTTTAGTTTTCCAGGGACTGTCATTTGGGTTAATACAAGTTTTGTACAATGCTGTATGTCTCATGGACATGTCATGAATACTTTGACTTGCCCAAACTCAAATGGAATTATGTTCTATTTTTCAAATGAAAAGAGGCATTTCATGTATTCCATCAGTGCAGTGAGCTGCAAATATCTAATATGACTAAAGGGAAAAGCAATATACATAAAACTGGCAAGAAATCTAGGAATAGAGGTTTCTCAATCTCTTCTTGACTCACACACATTCCTTTTGGGAGGCAGGCACCACAGCTGCCTATAGTTACATTTGCTTAGAATCTTATTAAGCAACATATGGACAAAAAATGTACATTCAAAAGTAGAAGAACTGATTGCTTATTATTAATTCAATGTCATAGTAAATATTTTAAAAGTAAATTCTTTTAGAATATACTATCCTAAAGATAGTGTTTTTTTCTCTGTGTGTATTTCATATTCATGTATTTTTTTTTATTTTTTTTCCTCTTTACTCTTCAATCAATATCACATCAGAAAAAAAAATTATTCTCATGCATTCCCAGGTCAGAAAAAAAAAGTTTTTTCTACTTTAGACAAAGTGTTTGTATAAGCTTTAGATGAATGTCATAACTAAATTGACCATATGAAACTTTGTATTTAAATAATTACAAAACATCTGGATGAGAAATTTAAAAAGTAAGTAACTGAAAAATAAAATTCATTGTTCCCACATGTTCTATATCACTATAAAGTGAAGAACAAATATCCAGATAATTGATTGACTTTTATTGGTTTAACCAGAGGTCAGCAGAGAAGTTGGGGTGGATAAGTTTATAAGCAAATCATTAGTAAAGAGATGGGATTAAAGATTAAATGATGGGAACTGAAGAAATCATCAAGTCAATGAGTATAGAGGAAGAAGAGAAGCAAACCCAGCTAGGTGGTTCAGTGAATAGAGTGTTAGGCATTGATTCTGGCAGACATTAGTTAAAAATTTGGCCTCAGAAAACTTATTAGCTGTGTGAACCCAGACAAATTATTCAAACTCTGTTTGCCTCAGTTTCCTCAATTATAAAATAGAGAAACACCTTTCCCCCAGAATTGTTGTGAAGGTCGAATGAGATAATATTTGAAAATTCAGTACAATCTCATGGAACATAGTTGCTGCTTAATAAATGCATGTTTTTAGAGGTGGAATCAAGATGGCAGAGAAAAGGCAGGAAGTCACCTATGCTTTCCCTAATTTTTCTCAGGCCAACTTTGAATCAAGCCTCAAGACAAATTTTGGACTGATAAAACTCACAAAATTATCGGATAAAACAATTTTCTAGCCCAAGATAACTTAGAGAGACTGCTGGAAAGGTCTGTTTCACTGGAGTAAAAGGGAATTACAACCCATAAATCATATTATCTCAATAGATGCAGAAAAATTTGGACAAAATATAGCACCCTTTCATTTTAAAAACACTAGAAAGCATCAGAATAGATTGACCTTTCCTTAAAATGATAAATAGTATCTATCTAAAACAATCATCAAGAATTATCTGTAATGGAGATAAGCTAGATGTCTTCCCAATATGATCAGGAGAAAAAAGGAAGCCCATCATCACCATTAGTATTCAGTATTGTAATATGAATATTAACTTTAGCCATCTGAGAAGAAAAAAGGATTGAAGGAATTAAAATATGTAATGAGAAAACAAAACTTTGTTGATGATATGATGTTGTACTTAGAGAATCCTAAGAATCAACTAAAAAACTACTTGAAATAATCAACAACTTCAGCAAAATTGATGGATATAAAATAAAACCATACAAATAATAAGCATTTCTTTATATTACCAACAAAGCCCAGGAACATGAGATAGAAAAAGGAATTTCATTTAAAATAACTGTAGACCAAATAAAATATTTGGGAGTCTACCTACTAAAAACAAACAAACAAAAAATCCAGGAACTATATAAACTCAATTACAAAGCTGTACTGGCCGCGCCGACCTTATGCTGGCCGTGCCGACCACTCCTCCTATAAGGAGCAGGCTGCCAGAGTCATACTCACTCACAAGTCTTCGGTCCTCAGCCAGATAAACACACAGAGACGAGCCATCGGGAGGCACCAACACCAGAGCTTTATTCAGAGGCCATCACAGCAAGGCCAAGCAGCAAGGCCAGAGCAACAGAGCAGGAGCCGAGAGAGAGAGCGATCTGACCACGCTCGTTCCTAAATACCTACCTAGCCCCTCCTCCCCAGCCCGCTTACTAGCCAATGATTGTAGGGTCATACCGGAAGGGGCTGTCTGAGTTTAGCACACCAAGGGGGAGAGAGTGACGTAGGAGGCTAGGACCGGATACAGGAAGGAAGCGTCTGGGATTAGCGCATAGACAGAGTACGTGACCTAGGAAGTCAGACTCAGATACTGGGAGGAGGCATCTGGGGTCAGTGCTACACAAAGGGACCCAGGAAGTCAGGAGGTCACAGGATGGAGGCGTCTGGGGTTGACGTTGCATATAGGGAGGGGACTAAGCAAAGGGAACTCAGTCCTCTGCCGTCCCACTCCCATGTGGCACTGCCCCTTGCCTCAGGAGCATAAGCTCTGGCTACTTCCTTGCACCCAGCTTATCTCACATAGCACTGCCCACTGCCTCAGGGCTTCTCCGTACCCAGCCCATCCCAGTTCACCACGACTCCACCTACCACAGCCCCTGCCTCGACTTCCAAAATACCCAGATCTTACCCTACTCTTGCCACAGGGCCCAACTGGCAACTGCCAACATCAGACAGTCCCTCACACAAAGCACTTTTCAAAAGCATAAAGTCAGATATAAACAATTGGAAAAATATCAGTTGCTTATGGACAGTCTGAGCCAACATAACTAAAATGATAATTTCTTCCTCAATCAATTTATTTATTCAGTGCCATACTACCTACCACCTACTAAATTAAACTACTAAAATTATTTTATGGAGTTAAGAAAAATGATAACAAAACTGATCTGGAAAAAAACAAATGTTCAAAAATATCAAGGGAATTAATGAAAAAAAATGCAAAGATGAGTGGCTTCTGCAACCAGATCTCAAATTATATTATAAAATGGCAATCATTAAAGACTATCTGGTCCTAAATAAGAAATAGAGAGGTTCATCAATGAAATAGATTAGGGACACCAGACACAGCAGTAAATGACAACAGTAAACTAATGTTTGATATAACCAAAGACCCTAGCTTTTGGGATAAAAACTCACTATTTGAGAAAAACTATGAGGAAAAATGGAAAAAAAATTACAGAAACTAGCTTTAGACAAATAGCTTACACTATATACCAATATAAGAACAAAATGGGGACAAGGCAATATAAAAGGGTAATATTATAACTAAATAAGGAGGGCAAGAAATACTTGTCAGAGGAGGAAAGATGGTGAAGTAAAAAACAGTGATTTGCTTGAGCTCTCCCCCAAACCCCATCAAATACCTATTAAAAATGTCTCTAAACAAATTCTAAAGCAGCAGAACCCACAACAAGACAGGGTGAAACAAATTTACAGCTCAAGACAGCCTGGATGGTTGATTGGAAAGGTCTATCATGCCAGGCAGGGAGAGGAGCACAGTCTTGCATGGGTGCATAGGCAAGGCAGGCATCAGTGAATCTGGAGCAGGCCTCAGAGGACTGAATCACTAGCAGCTATGACAGTTCCCAGACTTCTCAACCAACAAATGCCAAAGACAACTTAGAAGGCCAGTGGAAAAACTCTGTGTCTGCTGTGAGAGAAAAAAGTGCAGTCCCAGCTCCAGTCTCTGAGCTTAGTCTCGGGGAAGTGGCTGTTTCCAGAGCTTCCAGTGCACAGACTGAGGGGGAATTGAGTGGCTGATCAGAAGGGGTTGCAGGGATCTCTTTGCAGGTGCTGAGGCAAGATTCTTTTGCTTTGCCCATGCTTGGATCTGGGTCACAGTTCTGGGTGGTGGTCCTGGGCCAAGGAGGAGTGCTGGTGTGGTGGACCTTGTAATGGTAGAGAGGAAATCCTCCTCACAGTTCCAAGGCAGAAAAGAGTGTTTGTGGTCACTCATAGACCAGAGCACAGACCAGAAAAGGGGTAAACATCTCCCCCCTAATCATACCACCTTGGAAGAAATGAAAATTTACAGGTCCCTAGAAGTATCTCTGAAAACAGCTGCCCAAAACTCCTGAAGCTTGGGACACTAAATTCTCCACACTGGAATCAGACTTCTACCTTAACAAAGAGTTTTTAATGCGACTAATTAACTGGAATCATGAGCAAACCTCATGGAAAAGTCACACCATAGAATCTTCCTTTGGTAACAAAGAAAATCAAAATGTGCAACCAGAAGAATACAACAAAGTTAAAGCTCCTACATCCAAAGCCTCCAAAAAAAAATATAAATTGGTCCCAGGCCATGGAAGAGCTCAGAAAAGATTTTGAGAAGCAAGTGAGAGAGAGAGAGAAAAAACTGGGAAGGGAAAAAAGCGATGCAAGAAAATAATGAAAAACAAGTCAACAGCTTGCTAAAGGAGACTCAAAAAACATTGAAGAAAATAACACCTTAAAAAATAGCCTAGCCTAAATGGCAAAAGAAGGCCAAAAAAATCAACGAGGAGAAGAATGCCTTCAAAAGCAAAAGTGGCCGAATGAAAAAGAAAATCCGTAAGCGTACTGAAGAAAATATTTCCTTAAAAATTAAAATGGAGCAATTGGAAGCTAGTGACTTTATGAGAAGTCAAGACACTGTAAAATAAATCCAAAAAAATGAAAAAAATAGAAAACAATGTGAAATATCTCATTGGAAAAACAACTGACCTGGAAAATACATCCAGGAGAGATAATTTAAAAATTAATGAACTATCTGAAAGCCATGATCAAAAAAAGAACCCAGACATCATCTTTCAAGAAATTATCAAGGAAAACTGCCCTGATATTTTAGAACCAGAGGGCAAAATAGAAATGGAAAGACTACACCAATCACCTACTGATAGAGAGCCCCAAAAGAAAACTCCAAGGAACATTGTACCCAAATTCCAGAGTTCCCAGGTCAAGAAAATATTGCAAGCAGCCAGAAAGAAACAATTCAAGTATTGTGGAAACACAATCAGGATAACACACAATTTAGCAGCTTCTACATTAAGGGACCAGAGGACATGGAATACATTATTCCAGAGGGCAAAGGAGCTAGGATTACAACCAAGAATCACCTCCCCAGCAAAACTGAGTATAATCCTTCAGGGGAAAAAATTGACATTCAGTGAAATAGAGGACTTTCAAGCGTTCTTGATGAAAAGACCAGAGCTGAATAGAAAATTTCACTTTCAAATACAAGCCTTAAGAGGAACATGAAGAGGTAAACAGGAAAGAGAAATCATAAGGGACTTTTTAAAGTTGAACTGTTTATGTTCCTACATGGAAAAATGATATTTGTAACTCATGAGACTTTTGTCGGTATTAGGGTAGTTGGAGGGAAATATATATATATATATATATATATATATATATATATATATGTAGTTAGATAGATAGATAGATAGATAGATAGATAGATAGATAGAGGGCACAGGGTGAGTTGAAGATGAAGGGGTCATATCTGGAGAATAAAATTAAAGGGTGAAAGAGGATTATACTGGGAGAAGGAGAAAGGGAGAGGTAGAATAGGTTAAATTATCTCACATAAAACAGACAAGAAAAAGGTTTTTACGGTGGAGGGGAAATGGGGCAAGGTGAGAGGGAATGAGTGAATCTTATTCTTATTAGATTTGGCTACAGGAGGGAATAACATACATATTCAATTTGGCATGGAAATCCATCCTACCCTACATGAAAATAGGGGAGGGAAGAGATAAGGGAGCAGGGGGATGATAGAGGGGAGGGCAGATTGGGGGAGGGGTTAATCAGAAGCAAACACTTCTGAGGAGGGACAGGGTCAAAAGAGAGAATAGAATATATGTGGAGTGGGATAGAATGAAGGGAAATAGACTTAGTTTTTCACAACATGACTAATATGGAATTGTTTTGCATGACTACACATGTAGTACCTGTATTAAGTTTCCAGTCTTCTCAATGTGGGTGGGTGGGGAGGGAGGAAGGGAGAAAATTTGGAACCTAAAGTTTTAAAAACAAATGTTAAAAAAATGTTTTCACATGCAACTGGAAAATAAGATATACAGGAAATGGGGTACAGAAATCTATCCTACCCTACAGGAAAATTGAAGGGGAAGGGGATAAGAAAAGTAGTGGATAGATAGAAAAATGGGCAAATTAGGGGAAGGGGTATTCAGAATGCATGCTATCTTCAGGTAGGGTGATAGCCAAGACTGGGAGAAAATTTGGAACTCAAAATCTTGTGGAAGTGAATGTTGAAAACTAAAAATTAATTAATTAATTAATTAATTAATTAAAAATAGATAAAGAACAAGGAAAAAAAGAACATTACATTTGAAAAACAAAATACAAAACACCCATGCATTGATTTGTTATCAAGCAATGTTTATTTCCTAGTGAAGGTATTTATCCACAATAAGTTGTGATGTATATTGTAAGTGTTCTTTAGATACTGAGAAAGTCAAGAGAACTGTAAAAATTATCAAGTGACAATTCATTTTTCTTAGCATTAAAATACCTATGAATGTTCACCCTCTTACTCCTTGAACATAGATTGTGACTTTAATTGATGATCATACGTATTTATATGACTGCATTTTAAAAGAAATAACCATCTTTTATCCAATCATGATGTAAAATGTTAACATTATTAATAGATATGCTTAATGTCCTTTTAGTGTTTGAGAGAGCAGAATCAAGATGGCAATGGTGTTAACTAGCTGTGTGATCTTAAGTAAATTACTTAATTTTTGTTGAATTCCAGATCTCATATGAAATTAATGTTTTAAGACCAATTGTGATTACAGAAGGTTGATTAAGAAAAAGACTTCCATGGGCAGCTAGGTAGCACAGTGGATAAAGCTCCTGCCTTGGATTCAGTAGGACCTGAGTTCAAATCTGGCTTCCAACACATAATGCTCAGTAGGTGTGTGACTCTGAGCAAGTAACTTAACCCACTACTTTTCTTATCCCCTGCCCCTTCAATTTTCCTGTAGGGTAGGATAGATTTCTGTACCCCATTTCCTGTATATTTTATTTTCCAGTTGCATGTGAAAACATTTTTTTAACATTTGTTTTTAAAACTTTGGGTTCCAAGTTACACACACACAAAAGACTTCCTCTTTTTTTAAGGAGTAGACAAGAAGTTCAGAATGAGACGTTCATTTTCAGACATGGCCAATGAATTAAATTGGTTTGCCTTGATTATGCATGCTAATGTCAAAAGATGGCTTCCATTTAGCAGGAAGAATAAGTGGTATGGTAGAAATTGTGGCAATTAAAAAAGAGAATTTTAAAAACATTTAAAATAAATGAAACAGTAGAATATAGTTTACAAGCAAGTAGAGTAGTTTTGTTACTATTATATTAAATTTAAAATTGATCTTAAAATAAGCAAACTCCATAAGAATTCAAATTTTTACCTAAAATCCTATTTTCTGTTTTTCATAAATGTTGATATTTATAAAGTACTTGTTAAGTAAATAATGAACAATTATTAAATAAAAAATAAATTGATGAATTCATTGAGAACATTGGTAAAATCTTGCTCAATATCTAACTCTGTATGATGTTAAGCAAGTTATTTAAACTCCATGAGTTTCAGTTTCATAACATGAAAAGGAAATGCTAGTCTAAATGGCCTCTGAGACCCTTTCATGATCAAATCTTTGATTTTATATTCTTTTTGTTCTCTTCCAACTTCAGAGTTATGTTTGTATGATTTTCAATGACTATACCAAAGTTTACTTTTAGGTAGGAGATATCTTTTGATATTTGCCAATATTCTTTTTCTAGATACCTATCTATCAATTTATGAGATCGATAGCTCTTTCTTCTGCTGTAGTATAAAACTGGCAGTGTCATTTCAATCCTACTAGAGATGAATTTTCTAACAAGAATATTCTGAGTATCTGTTTTGACCCCCAAGCTTCATTTAATTTTCTAGATAAATAACATAACACACTGACCAGTAGACTAACCAGTGATACCATATTCTTATTCATTTTTATCTACTAAAGTTATCATAATAAGAAAGCTCTCCTGTTAACCTTTCTTTGGTTTCCTATTTCTTTTCTTTACTTTTGATTAAAATCCACAATAATTTTTAAGATAACATTTTTTTAAAGAAGCTTGAAAAAGTTCCATCAGAATATAAATTAGTTTTTGCTTTGTTTTCTTTTGCTCTAAAGTCTTATGCTTTTTTTTTACTGTTATATCAGAAAGCAGGACTGGGTGATCAGTGCTCAGGGTTGTCAGAAATAACTTGAAAATCTATTGATAACATTGCATTTTTGAATAGATTCTTGGCTCTAAACCTCAGTGACTACTGCTGAATCACAAATTGCACAAGTCAATGAACCTGGGATTTGGTTTTTACAGCAAGATTTATAAGGACCCACAATACACTATTTCTTCTGGGACATACATATTTTCATCTCTTACATCTATGACATGATAATAGAGGCACAGATCAGAAGGGGAAAAGTGACTACAACAACCTTTCAGAAAATAACAGCTTTAAATTTCATTAAAAAAATTAAAAACATACAGATTTTCATGAACTATGATAAATTCAAACTATTTCAGAATAATTTTCAGCCTGTTTCTCATGACAAGGTGGATGTACATGGTAGAATTATAGATATAGCATAGAATACTAGAAAGATCACTTTTAGACTTGGATTGTGATGAGTGTTGAGCCAAAGCCATCCCCCAAATTGTACAGTCCTAATGAAGCATCAAAAAAGTACAGAATTATTTTCTACTGAACAAAAAATGAAATTAAACATAGTTACAAACAATTTCTGGAATGCATTTTTTAAATCACCTTGCACATCATGTTTTATTTTTTTTGGAGGGTGGTAAAAATCATATAAGACCACTCATTTAAGTCAATCTAGATTAAAAAGAAGAGCAAAAAAAAAACAAACATATATTAGCGAGTAGGTAATAAAGGAAATATTATAAAACTAATCAAAAGTCAATGGCCAATGACCTTATTGAATTATGTGAGGGAATTAATTTCCAAGTTAAAGATCCTTGTTGGAAAATTATTTGCCTCTATTCATCTGAAATTCAAGTATTATCACCAATTCAATATCCCTTTTGCTAAACCAAATTCCTGCATGGGAAGTTTAAGAATTTGTACTAATCAAGTCAGGTCTCCTAACATAACACAAAGCAACTTAAAGGTTATTCACTACCAAATGAAATTGTCAGGAAGGGGTAAGGAACACAATTTGGATGTATTGCTACAACTAATTTAATATATTTCTCAATAGTGGGAAACTTTGATGTAGTTGAGTACAATGGAATGAGGGTTACACATGAAATCAGAAGAACTCAACTCAATATCTTTTCCATATCCATATACATATCCTAAAAGTTTAGGAACACTGGATTTGTACAACTTTGTTGTATTTTAATATGTACTTTTCAATTACTAGTATTGTCCATCACCTTCTCTAACATTAAAGTCTTGCTTCAACAGTATCGTGAGGTTTGGGAGGCTGAGACAATATGGCAGGGTAAAAGCAGTGACTTGTTTGAGCTCTCCCCCAAACCACTCCAAATACCTGTAAAAATGGCTCTAAACAAATTTTAGAGCAGCAGAACCCACAAGAAGAGAGAGTGAAACAAATTTCTAGCATAAGACAACCTGGATGGTTGATTGGAAGGGACTATTTCACCAGACTGGGAGAGGAACTTGATT
Organism: Vombatus ursinus; assembly: GCF_900497805.2. NCBI lineage: Eukaryota > Metazoa > Chordata > Mammalia > Diprotodontia > Vombatidae > Vombatus > Vombatus ursinus. The sequence goes on from NW_020954599.1 coordinate 23,497,570, forward strand.
TAGCGTGGACCACACAGGCAAAAACAGGGACTCAGTGAACCTGGAACAGTTCTACGGGATTGAATGAAGGGGAGCTGTGGTGGCTTTCCAGACTTCTCAACCCACAAATGCCAAAGACAACTTGAAAGGTCAGTAGGAAATGTGTGTCTGATCATGATGAGAGAGGAGCTTGGTCCTAGCCCAAGTCCTGACACAGCCCCAGGGCAGCAACTGCTTCTGGAGCTCTCAGGTCACAGACTGAGGGGGATTAAACACCTGATTAGAGTGGGATCCCAGGGATCTCTTTGCTGGTGGTAAGGCAGGATTCTCTTGCTTTGCCCATGCTTGGATCTGTGTCTCATTTCTGGGTGGTGGTCCTGGAGTGAGGAGGAGCAATGGCATAATGAAGCTTGTAGTGGTGGTGGGGAGGGAATCCTTTTCACAGTACCAAGGCAGAAAAGAGTGCTTGAAGTCACTCATAAACCAGAGCCAAGGCCAAGAAAGGAGTAAACACCTCACCCTTGATTGCATCACCTTGAATGAACTGAAAATTTTCAGTTCCCTAGAAGTATTTTTGAAAACAGCTGCACAAACCCCTGAAGCTTGAGATAGTACAACCTCCACATTAGAAGCAGACTTCTACATTAATAGAGCACTTAAAACCCAAGTAATCATCTGGGAATGTAAGCAAACAGTGCATAAAAAGTCAGAGCAAGAATCTTTCTTTGGTGAGAAAGTAGATCAAAATATACAACCAGAAGATGACAATAAAGTCAAATCTCCTACATCCAAAGCCTCCAAGAAAAATATGAATCAGTCCCAGGCCATGGAAGAACTCAAAAAGGATTTTGAGAAGCAAGTAAGAGAAGTAGAGGAAAAACTGGGAAGAGAAATGAAAGTGAAGCAAAAAATCATGAAAGAAACAAGTCAACAACTTGCTTAAGGAGACCCCCAAAAAAACTGAAGAAAATAACACCGTAAAAAAATAGACTAGACCAAATGGCAAAAAATGTACAAAAAGCCAATGCAGAATTGGGCAAATGGAAAAGAAGTCCAAAAGCTCACTGAAGAAAATATTTCCTTAAAAAATTGATTGGAGCAAATGGAAGTTAGTGACTTTAAGAGAAATCAAGAAATTGTTAAACAAAACCAAAAGAATAAAAATAAAATAGAAGACAATGTGAAATATCTCAATGGAAAAACAACTGACCTGGAAAATAAATCCATGAGAGAAGATTTAAAAATTAGTGAACTATCTGAAAGCCATGATTTAAAAAAAAAAGAGCCTGTATATCATCTTTCAAGAAATTATCAAGGAAAACTGCCCTGATATTCTAGAACCAGAGGATGAAATAGACATTGAAATAATCCACCAATTACCTCCTGAAAGAGATCCCAAAAGGAAAGCCCTTAGGGACATTGTAGCCACATTCCAGAGTTCCCAGGTCAAGGAGAAAATATTGCAAACAGCCAGAAAGAAACAAGTCAAGTATTGTGGAAACATAATCAGGGTAACACAGGATTTAGCAGCCCCTATATTAAAGGACCACAGGGCTTGGAATATGATATTCTGGAGGGCAAAGGGGATAGAATTACAGCCAAGAATCACTTACCCAGCAAAACTGAGTATAATCCCTCAGGGGGAAAAATGGACATTCAGTGAAATATAGGACTTTCAAGCATTCTTGATGAAAAGACCAGAGCTGAATAGAAAATTTGACTTTCAAATACAAGATTCAAGAGGAGTGTGTAGAGGGAAACAGGAAAGAGAAATCATAAGGGACTTATTAAAGTTGAACTGTTTATGTTCTTACCTGAAAAGATGATATGTGTAACTCAGGAGACCTTTGTCAGTATTAGGATATTTGAAGGGAAAAAATGTATGCATAGATAGATTGATAGATAGAGGGCACAGGGTGAGTTGAATATGAATGGGTGTTATCTGGAGAATAAAATTAAGGGGTAAAAGAGAATTATAGTGGGAGAAGGTGAAAGAGAGATGTAGAATGGGTAAATTATCTCACATGAAACAGAAAAAAAAAGTTTTCACAGTGGAGGGGAAGTGAGGGAAGGTGAGAGGGAATGAGTGAATCTTATTCTGATAGGATTTGACTTAAGGAGGGAATAACATACACACTCAATTGGGTATGGAAATATACCCTACCTTAAAGGAAAATAGAGAGGAAGAGGATATTAGATTGGGGGGATGATAGAAGGGAGGGCAGATTTGGGAAGGGGTAATCAGAAGCAAATACTTCTGAGGAGGATTAAAAGAGAAAGCAATAAATGGGGGTGGGCATGGGATAGGATGAAGGGAAATAAGTTAGTTTTTTACAACATGACTGCTATGGAAATGTATGACTACATATGCATAATTTATATTGAGTCACTTACCTTCTCAACAAGGGTGGGTGGGGAGGAAGGAAGAGAGAAAATTTGGAACCCGAGTTTTAAAAGCAAATATTAAAAATTGTTTTCACATGCAATTGGGAAATAAGATATACAGGCACTGGGGTATAGAAATCTATATCCTGCCCTATAGGAAAATAGAAGGGGAAATGGATAAGAGAAGGGAGGCAGTTATAGAAGGGAGGGCAGATTAGGTGAAGGGTTATTCAGAAGGCTTGCATCTTGGGGTGTGGGAGGGTTGAGATGGGAAGAAAATTTGGAGCTCAAAATCTTGTGGAAGTGAATGTTCAAAAGTAAAAGTAAATAAATTAAAAAATGTTTAATATTTTTAAAAAGTATCATGAGGTTGTTATCAAACATCAGTAATAAAAACCATAGTTTCACCTCTGGGTGTCCTGGCTATAGCAATCACATCATGATGGTAGCTTTCTTGGTACACTGTTTAACTTGCAATGCTAACATATTTAAGCAAAGAATAATTGCTCCTTAGTGATGTATTTTTGCATGGTTCAGGGAGATAATGATGGGTACAGAGTATGGAGTAAGGCATGCAGTAGATTCTAGTTAAGGGTTTGATAAATACCTTAGTAGTTTAGATGTATCTAAAAATCTACATTATTTGAAAATGAGTATATAATACATGGAAAGAAGGGTACAATTAAATTTTTAGGATACTTTTCATTACTAGTAAGTCACTGAGACCACTATCTTCTCATTTTCCATTGTTTTAGGTGAACTGAAATATCATAAACTAAGCCACTTCTCTTGAAATAAAAGAAAAAAATCTAACTACAGTAATTCTTTTAACTTATTAGTTTACAAATTAATAATGCTGATTGGTATCACTGTGAATCAAAAACTTTTCTGGAACTCTCCGCTTATTTTGCTCTTCAACTTTATTTTCCATTTGTGTATCCCCCATTATATTGTAAACTCCTTGAATTTAAGCACTTTCTTTTTTTTTAACTTCATATTATTTTTCCCAATTACATGTAAAGGCAAGTTTTAGCATTCATTTTTATAAGATTTTGAGTTCCAAATTTTAATCCCTTCCTTCTTCCTCATTCCTTGTTCCTAAAATTGTAGGCAATTTGATATAGGTCACACATGTGCTAACATGTAAAACACATTTCTATATTATTCACATTTGTGAAAGAAGAAATAGATCAAAAGGATAAACCACCTCCAAAAAAGAATAAAATAAGTTTAAAAGAAAGGTATGCTTTGATTTGCATTCAGAGTCCATCAGTTTTTTGTTTTTTGTTTGTTTTGTTTTGTTTGGTTTGGTTTGGTTTGGTTTGGTTTTAAATGGATGTAGATAGCATTTTCCTTGATCCCTTTGTACTTGCATTGGATCATTATATTGCTGAAATGGGCTGAGTCATTTAGAGTTGATTATCACACTGTGCTTCCTGGTTCTGCTTATTTTCCTCTGTATCTGTTTTTACAAGTCTCTCCAGGTTCTTCTGGAATCTGCTTGTGCATCATCTCTTACTGATGCTTACAATATCATTCCATTATATTCATAACCCATAGTTTGTTCAGCCATTCCCCATTTGATGGACATCCACTCAGTTTTCAAAATTTTGCCATAATGAAAAGAGCTGCTAAAAATATTTTTGGACATGTATGTGTTTGTTTGTTTGTTTGCCTTTTTTTATCTTTCTGGGATACAGACCTAGTAGTGGTATTGTTGGACCAAAAGGTATAGACAGTTTGATTGCCCTTTGGGCATAATTCCAAATTGCTCTCCAGAATGGTTGGATCAGTTCACAACTCTACCAACAATGCATTATTATCCAAATTTTTCCACATCCTCTCCAACACTCATCATTTTCCTTTTTTATCATATTGGCCAATCTGATAGGTGAGAGGTGGTATTTCAGAGTTGTGTTTTTTTTTTTGTTTTTTCAGCCAAAAACAAGAATTATTAGAACATCCTCCATATTGACCAGACTCTTAAGGACATACAGAACATTAGTGAGTTATTGGCTAGATTGTAAAAATATGAGCATCTTAATGGAGACAAGATGGACCTTATATACAGAATGAGTATGGGAGGGATCTAGGAGTGGCCAAGTAGTCTATGAGGTAATAGAACTCCAGGGACCTGGACCAAGTGGCCAAGGGAGAATGGAGCCTAGATAGGATTAAGGGTGGGAAATGGCCTGGGGCCATAGGGAGGTAAGAGAATGGAGGGCTAGGCTAGGTCAAAGGTAACAGAGAATTGGGAGATTGGGTTTAGCCACAATGAAAGGCCAATTGATGGAATTATAATCTCAGGGGAAGGCCAGAGACCTCCTTGATCAAGTGGGAGAATTCAAGGAGAATCTCTTAGACAAATGGGACCCAAATTCTTTTTGGGGTAAGTGGCAAAGATCTCAGTTTCTGAAACTGCTTCCTGCTGGCAAGGGGCATAGAGCTGTCCCTGCCTTTTTGGATTCTGTTCAAGGGGTCAGACTTCAGGTCTAGTGGGCTAGAAAACCTTGGACTCAGTTGGAGGTTGGTAGCCTGGACAATCATCTGGAAGTTGATGGCTAGGACCTTGGAGGAGACAAACCTGGCAGGGAGGTTAAACAAACAAGGACAAAATAGCCACAAAAGAAGTATAAAGAAAAGACAATTTCCCTGGAGGGAATTAAAGATGACTCTGGCAAGGTAAAAACAGAAGGAAAAGAGCATGTATGATTTCAACTCTTTTTATCCATCTGTCCAGGGGAAGGGACTGGGGCCTTTCCAAACAGTAGCCTGAGGTCCTGCAAAGATTCACAGGTATATTCCAGAGTCTCTGGATATGTTAGGAAAGTCTGACAGACTTGTTGGATGGTTTCTCCTAGCTTACTGGCAATCAAAAGGCTTTTAAATAGAATGGCTGTAGTGGCCACTGACTGGAGGTATGAAGGCCATCTGGCAGCCACAGAGTTTGTTTTGAAAAATAAGCAACTGGCCTGGAGTCTGGTCCTAAGGACTGGGTTAGGACTTCTGAAGTCTGTCCTCTCTTTTTATCAGCATACAGAGTGAAAGATTTTTTCTTGATTGGGTAGAACTAATGCTGGAGTGGTGGTCAATTTAGTTTTCAATGTCTTCAAATGTTTTAGCTTGGTTGGGACCCCACTCTAAAGGAAGTGAATCCAAGCCTTCAGTAGAGTCATAAAAGAGTTTAGCAATAAGACTGAATTTAGGGACTTTAGGGTCTGGGGGGGCAACAGTGGGGTGGTATGCCCAGGAATTCCCTGATCCCAAACAATTCACTCAACTGTCTCCCATACTTCTGGGGGAATATGAGGAGGTCTGGTGCACAGAGGGAAAAGGGAGATGGGAGGCTTAACTAGAGAAGATTGGCTCCCCAACTTCACCATCAGGTCCCTTCCCAACAAAGGGGCAGGGCAACCAGAGAGCATAAGGAAGGAGTATTCAAACAACAGATCCTCAAATAGGCAGAGGAGAGTGTATTTCTGGAGACATCCTTTAGTTTTCCCTTCAATGCCCAAAACCAGACAGGATGAGGGGTGGGTAGGGTCAGAGTAATTGGATAAAACACAGAACATAACCATGATAAAGTGGGTAACCTTACCTTTGGCCTTGATTTTTGTCCAGGGATCTAAGAGAGAGATGGAGAAAGTAGTAGTGCTATGAAGCCCCAGGTTCCCCTGTCATTCCCAGTCTTGAGAAGACTGGAGGATGAGATACTGGGGGGGGGGTGACTCCACCACTCTTCCAACCTTGGGGACAATCCTTCTTCCAATCCCTCATCCTAGTCATATCTTGGGCATGGTCCCAGAGGCATCAATTGTGGAGGCTCCTTCCGTGGGGGTTGCTCTGGAGAGACATTCCTTGGACGACTGGGCCTTCTTGTGGCCCTCACTGCCTGAGTTGACAGGCTTCCTCAGAGGGAGTACCCTAGAGGGGTACTCCTTGGACCAGTGACCCTTTTGGTGGCATCAAAAGCAGGTTTTCCCACTGCAGAAGTTGCTACGAACACCCTTGGCTCTTTTTCCTGGCCATGGCAGCAGCCAAGAATTAAGCATGTTCTCTGTGTCTAGCCTTTTCCCTTCTTTTTCCTTCCTCTGCTGCTACTATTTCTCTGTTATTGAAACTCCAAAGGCCATCTCCAGTAATTGGGCCTGAGGTGTCCCATTGCCAATTTCTGCATTTTTCTCCTAATATCTGAGGCAGACTAATTAATTAAATACAGGATCTAAATTTGTATACTTTTTAATAGCTTCTACTAGCATGTCTTGGTAAAGGGCAGGATTTTCCTTTTCTCCCTGAGTAATTTCCTTACTTTTTTGAAAATTTACTTGCTTTTGAAATGCAGTTCTTAGGCCTTCTAGGAGGCAAATTAACAGATAGTCTCTCTTTCCCCTATGCTCACTGTTCTAATAATCCCATCCTGCATCAGTAGTGGGAACAGCAGCTATTTCTGGGGGGGAGGTATTTTGTGGGGTCAGTATTAACCATATGGTCCCCAAATTTGGGGCTTGTTCCCAAAAGAAGATACGGGGAGAAGAAGAGATGCAAATCACCTCAAGAAAGCTCAAATTGTAGGAACACACCCCTAAAGCCCTCAATAAACTTAGTTGGAACTTCTGAGTATCACCCCAGTTTCTCTTTGACCTCAATGAGGTCTGAAATGGAGAATGGAACATGCACCCTAATTGGCCCATTCAGGGAAACAGGAACTTCCCTTAGGGGGAAAAAGCCCTGAAGGCACTGTGGGAACTGGGGCTAGAGAGGAAGGGAGATAAGAAGTCCCACTTCTTACGAGTGAGGAACTGGGAATGCTGGCTGAACTGGAATGGACTACAAAGCCAGGGGATCCAGCTGGCAAAGGGAAAAATGAGCTGGCACTGGAGGAAGGGTAGGGGTCGGCAGAGGAGATACCACCTAGACTAAGACCTGGGTAGTCCTTGCCTCAGGGTTAAGGACCTGAGGAGGAGGTGCCAGGCAAGGCCCTTGTCCAAAACCTGAATAGGGGTTGCCTCTGGAGCAGGGGCCTTCCAGTCTTGGCTGGTGAAGAGCTTGGTATTAGGCAGTTTATCCTGGTGCAAGGAACCATATGATGAGCTCTAGAGGTTTAGGAGTGCTGGGACCCTGAGATCATGACACATGGATCCTGCCCAAAAGAATTCTACCCAAGCCTTCTTTCAGCCAAATATAAGGTTTATTAGAACATCCTCCATATTAGCCAGACTCTTAAGGAATCTGAACATTAGTGAGCTATTGGCTAGATTGTAAGAATCTGAGCCCAGAGTTGTTTTGATTTGCATTTTTCTGATAAAAACATTTATTTAGAGCACTTCTTCACCTTCTTATAGATAGCTTTTCTTCATCTGAAAACTGCTTATTCATATTCTTTGACTATTTATCAATGTTTTCCATTTTTATAAATTGCCTCAGTTCTCTATATATTAGAGAAATGTGGCCATTAGCAGACACACTTGTTGTAAAGATTGTTTCCCAGCTTTCTGCTTATCTTGTTTGCATTATTTTGTTTGTGTAAAAGCTTTTTGATTTAACTTAATCAAATTATCTGTTTTGCATTTTAATGCTCACTATCTCTTACATAGTCATGAATTCTTCCCTTCTCCATAGGTCTGACAGGTAGACTATTTCTTGCTTTTCTAATTTGCTTATGGATTGCCCTTTATGTGAAAAGCATATATCCATTTTGACATTATCTTGGTATAGGGTGTGAGATGTTGGTCTATACCTAGTTTGTGTCATATTGTTTTCCAGTTTTTCTAGTAGTTTTTGTAAAATAGTGATTTCTTATCCCAAAAGCTGGGTTCTTTGGGTTTTATCAAACACTAGGTTACTATGGTCATTTCCTATGAGAAGGGACACTTGAGGTGCCCCACTAGTATAGTTTTGCTTTCAACATCTTCCTGTAACTCACTTCACATCCCCTTTAATGATTTGGATGTTATACCACTTAGTGCATATATATTTAGAATTGATATTGCTTTTTTGTGTATGGTACCTTTTAGTAAGATCTAGTTGCCTTTGTTATCTCTTTTAATTTGATCTATTTTTGCTTTTGCTTTGTCTGAGATCAGGATTGTTACCCCTACCTTTTTTCTTTTTAATAAGCTGAAGCATAATAGATTCTACCCTAGCCCCTTACCTTTATTCTGTGTGTATCTCTCTGCTTCTAGTGTGTTTCTTGTAAACAACATATTGTGGGATTGTGGTTTTTGATCCACTCTGCTATCTGCTTCTATTTTATGGGAGAGTTAATCCCATTCACATTCACATTTAAGTTTACTAACTATGCATCTGCCTCAATTGTATTTTCCTCCTCTTTGTCCTCTCTCTCCTTTCCCCCTTGCCCTCTTCTACAGTGTTTTGCTTCTCTCTACCACCCTCTCTTCTGTCAGTCCACCCCTTTTAATTTATCTTCTCCCCTCCTACACTCCTGTCAGGTAAGATAGATTTCTATATTCAACTGATTGTGTTTATTATTCACTCTTTGAGCCAATACTGTTGTGAATAAGGTCCCATCTATGCCCATTGCCCACCCTTCCATCTTTAGCTCCACTGTAATAGGTTTTTCAAACATTTTTGTGTGAAATAATTTGCCTCATTTTACCTCTCCTATCCTTCTGCACCCAGTACTCCTCTTTCTTAGCCCCTAACCATTTTTCCCATTTCTTTAAATTCACCTTATACCCATACCCTTAATATCTGTATGTTCCTTTTAGATGTACTATGAGTGGTATAATTTTAAAGAATTGTGAGTATCATCTTCCCATGTTTGCAGGGATGCAAACAATTTAGCTTCATTGAATCCTTTATATTATCTTTTCCCTTTTTACCTTTTTAGGTTTCTCTTGGGCTTTGATATTGGAGATCATTTTTTTTTTTGTTCAATTCTGGTTTTCTCCTTATGAAAGCTGGAAATCCTTCTATTTCATTGAATCATCATTTTCCCCTTGATATATTATGCCTGTGATTCTTTGTTGTAGTCCTAACTCTTTGCCTAGCTCTTACATCCTTTAAGGTTGCATCAACCAAGTCCTCTGTAATCCTGATTGTGGCTCCTTGGTATTTGAATTCTTTCTGTCTGGCCACTAGCACTATTTGTTCTTTGACCTGATAGTTCTGAAATTTGTATATTACATGATTTGGGTTTTTATTTTGGGATATCTTTCCTGAGGTGATTGATGGACTCTTTCAATGCCTATTTTGCCCTCTGATTCCAGGCTAGCAGGGCAGTTTTCTTTGATAATTTCTTGAAAGATGCTGTTCAGGTTTTCCTTTTGATTATGGCTTTCAAGTGGTCCAATGATTCTGACATTGTCTTTCCTAGATCTATTTCAAGGTCAGTTTTTTTTTTTTAAACTTCTTTTCATTCTTTTAAATTTGTTGGATTGATTCTTGATGACTCATAAAGTCATTAGCTTTTACTTGTCCAATTCTAACTTTAAAGGAGTGATTTCCCTCAGCTTTTGTGCCTTCTTTGAAAATTAGTAAATGGTACTTTTGAAGGAGTTGTTTTCTTTTCTTCCTTTTTTTTTTTGGTCATTTCCTGATTTCAAGTGAAGTATTATATTCATTGATTTTTCTTGTTCCCCCCACTCACATTTTTACTCTCTTCTTTTTGACATTCAAAGATTCTAAACTTCACAAATTTTCATGGTCCTTGTCTTGATCATTTTCATGGTAGTAAAATCTGTATTTTTGTATGTAGGGGAAGATAATTTTCTCAACCACTAATCTGAAATTGTTGTGAAAAATTTCTTATTGAATAAACTGACATGACCAAAAAAAACCCTTCATGTTGTGCCCTTTAAAATATATATAACAAGCAAAGCACATCACTTTTATTTTAGAATGTCACAACCTTAAAACAATCAGAATCAAAAGTAAATTTGAATTCACTTTTTGTAATAACTTTGTGAAATTATAATCCTTTAACTTCAGCTGTAAGACCGGAAAAAAAAATACAACCTACAAAAGGTTACACTCAGAAAATCAATTTATAAAATTAATGTTGTCTTGAAAATGTAGGATGTTTGTACCTTTAAACTTTTCAGAGAGAGAATCAAAGTTAATTTTGATCCAGTAACTAGTATTTCTAGAGGGCAAAAAAAAAAGATCACTGGCTTAACCCTGGGTAAATAGCTGTTGGAAAACTATGATAATTAGTTCACCACTTGACTTGACACTTCACCTCCTGTAAAATACCTCCAACTAACTTTGCCCCTTCTCTTCCTCTTTCCCATAAAAGAGAAAATAAATAAGACTTGAATTTAAAAAAAAAAAACATTATTTTTTTCTAAAATATATTTGTGATGTTTCTGAAAAATCATTAGCATTGGCTTGGCGGTATCTCTAAGATTTCTTTTTCCTTGGCCAGACATTTAAATGACCCCACAGAGAAGAGGAAAAAAGGATTCTCCAGCAATTCATTTCGTGTCTCTTTGGGAGACACAAAATCAACCAAGCAATTTATTTTTCCTGGAAAATTAAAGAAATCCATGAAACCCTTCCATGGCATAAATAGACCAATCTAAAAACATGAGTTTGACTCCAGATATTATGTTAGAAGCTCTAACTCATGGCCTATACTTTTCTCATTGGGTGCAGATAGCACTGTAAAGTAGAAAATTTGACGAGCTGGAAGTAAGGAGGCTATGTTCTCATTCCAATTCTGCTACAAACTTGTTAAATGACCTTGGGCAAGTCACTTCATGGAATCATGAGCTTGGAAGAATCCCTAGAGGTCGTGTAAATGAACTCTTCCCTGAAGCAAAAATCTTCTACACTGAAAAACTTACAGTGTTCATTTGACATCTCCCTCCACTCCAGCAGTGATAAAGAATTCACCACCAAGTGAGAGAGACTCTATGAGTTTTGTTCCTTCCATTACCCTCATAAAACAGCCATCTAGGATTTGGTTTCCCCTCAAATGAGAGAGTTAGACTAGATGGCTCTATACTTCTCCCTGGAATATACCATTTTATGAGTCTATGAATTTAAGTAAGCAGTGCAGATGAAGAGGGCCAAATTTGATTATGTTTGCTTGTTTATTTGTTTGTTTGTTTGTTTTTAGGTAATTGGGGTTAAGTAACTTGCCCAGGGTCACAAGCTAGTAAGTGTCAAGTGTTTGGTCTGAGTCAAGATTTGAATTCAGGTCCTCCTGACTTCAGGGCCATGCTCTATCCACTGCGCCACCTAGCTGCCCCTGGCCAAATTTGATTATGAGAAATAAATAGTTCACACAATACTACTCCCTACCATGACTTCCTTAGGCGAGAACTATAATCCCCAAGAAGCTATAGATATTGGTAACTGACTAGATTTTTCCTTTCTATCATGAAATCTACTTTTGTCTTTTTATAAACACACATTAGGAAGAAAAGCTTGCTGTGTGGATTTCAAATAACAATTCCAAAAAAGAAAGGGAATTGAATTGATAATCCATTATTTCACATAAAAATGATCTTATCCTCAGTCTTGTTTTAACAAAATGAGGAAAGGTGAATGAAAGGAAGCAGGATAAAGGGTCAGTCCTTCTGAGTCAATGGAGGAGAAAAAAGGAGTAATGACCCTAACTAGTTCATGAAAGGAAAATTGGTTAAATATTACAATTGACAAAGTAGTTGTTTTCTTCAGTGCATTTTTGAATCTCCTTTTGCATTTGGCCAATTCTACTTCTTAAGCACGTGTTTTCTTTTTCCCAGGTGTTGACTCTTTTCATAATTCTCTTGCATCACTCCTTTTGCTTCTCCAAATTTTTCTTCTATTTCTCTTATCTGATTTTTAAATTCCTTTTTGTGCTCTTCCATGAGTTCTTTCTGGGTTTGAGAACACTTCCCATTTTTGTTTGGGGCTTTGCCCATAGGTGTTTTGACATCACTGTCCTCATCTAAGTTTGTGTCTTGATCTTCCCTGTTACCATAATAATTTTCTATGGTCAGATTCTTTTTTTATTGTTTTTTGATCATCTTCTTTTGGTCTCTGTTCTTTCTCTTAAATTTGAGTTCTGCTCCCAGGGTGAAAAGGGCACTGTTTAAGGTTTCCTGCAGAAGAAACTGCAGGCCCTGGCTATTTACCTGGTGTTCAGCCAGAGTCCTAGCACTGGTGTCTGGCATATGCTGAGGCCACTGTAGTGTTCCTGTTTTTCCTGGGGTTACAGTGAAGCATGTTGCTAGAGGCTGCATGTTTGCCTGGGGGTATGCTGAAGCATTTGACTGCTCTCAGATCTGGAGTCTGTGCATTCTTCTGGCTATGTTGAGGTACACAGGGGATCCTGGTATTGGCATTTGACTGCTCCACTGCACTGGGGCTCAGGACATAAATCTGGTTTACTGAGGTTTGCGGCTTGTTTGCTGGGATGCTTCCTATCTTGGACTGTGCTCCCTTTTACCCAAGGGAGACATACCTTTCCTGCTGACTTTCTACATTTTTTGGGTTCAAAGATTTTTTCATCCAATCTTTTCACTAGTTTTGTGTTCCAGTATTGATTTGGGATATTATTTTATGATTGTTTAGATGTGAATATGGGAGACTTATGGAGATTTACTGCTCACTTCACCATCTTGACAGCTGGAAGTCCCATCTTTCTTTTAAAAAAATTTTATCTCCAGTTTTTTTTTCCAATTACATGTAAAGATAGTTTTCATCATTCACTTTTATAAGATTTTGAGTTCCAAATTTTTTTCTCCCTCCCTCTCTGTTCCTCCCATTTCCTTTCCCCAAGAAAACAAGCAATCTGATGTAGACTATGCATGTACAATCACAGTAAACATATTTCCACATTAGTCATGTTTTGAAAGAAGAATGGAACAGAAGGGAACAAAACCACAATGAAAAAAAAAAAGGAAGAGAAAATAGTATGCTCTGATCCACATTCAGACTCCATAGTCCTTTTTCTAGATGTGGATATATCAATAAGAGAAGAAAAAGGAATTAAAATAGTCAGTGAAGAAATAAAACTATCACACTTTCCAAATGACATAATATTATACTTGCATAATCCTGGAGAATTAACTAAAAGTAATTGAAATAACTAATGATTTTATCAAAGTAGCAGGATATAAAGTAAACCCACAAATTTCAGCATATCTATGTATTAAAAACAAAGTCCAGCAGCAAGAGAAATTCCATTAAAATAACTGTAGACAATATAAAATACTTGGGAGTTACCAGCCAAGACCAACCCAGGAAATATATGAACATAATTACAAAACACTTTTCACACAAATGAAATCAAATTTAAACTATTAGAGAAATGTTAATTTCTTATAGAGACCAAGCAAAAAAAATATAAATTATACTTAAAGTAATTTACTTATTCAGTGTCACACCAGTAAAACAATGAAAAAAAAATTACATGGAGCTACAAAAATAATTTAAAGATTAATCTGGCAGAGCAAAATGTAAACAATGTCACAGGAATCAATGAAAAAATGTGAAAGAAGGTGACTTAGTACTAGATCTCAAATTCCGTTACAAAATGGTAATCATCACAACAATCTGGTAGTACATAAGAAATAAAGTGTTGGATCAGTGGAATCAGTTAGGTATGCAATACATTTTAGTAAATGATGATAGTAGTCTCTATTTGATAAACACAAAGATCCAAGCTTTTGGGGAAAAACCACTATTTCATAAAAATAAAAAAAACTGCTGGAAAAGCAGAAACTAGGTATGGATGTAATCTAACAGTGTATACTAAGTTAAGATCCTAATGGGCACATGATTTAGAAATAAAGAGATATCAGAAGCAAATTATAGGAGTATGGAATAGTTTGCTCAACAGATCTATGGATAAGGGAAGGGTTTATGACCAAACAAGAGATAAAGAACATTACTGGATGTAAAATGGGTAATTTTGATTATATAAAATTAAAAAAGGTTTTGTATAAATAAAACCAATGCCTCCAAGTTTAAAAAGAAAGCAGAAAACTTGGGGATGGTGATTTACAGTGAGTTTCTCTGATCAAGGCCTCATTTCTTAAATATATAGATTGCTGAGCTAAATTTGTAAGAATCCAAGTCATTTTCCAATTGATAAATGGACAAATGATATGAGCAGGCAGTTTTCAGGAGAAGAAATCAAAACTCTCTGTAGTCATATAAAAATGTTCTAAATCACTATTGATTAGAGAAATGCAAATTAAAGCAACTAGGAGGTATCACTTCATACTTATCAGATTGGCTCATATGACAGAAAAGGAAAATTATAGATGTTGAAGAATATGTGGGAGAATTAGGACACTAATGTATTCTTGGTGGGGTTGTGCTCCATCCTTTCTGAGAAGCAATTGAGAATTATCTATGGGCTAGAATATTGTGCATACCCTTTGGTGCCAGAACCCCAATACTAGGTCTGCATCTCAAAGAAATTTTAAAAAAGAGAGAGAAAAAGGCCTATAGATACAAAAATATTTTTAGCATCTCTATTTGTGTTGGCAAAGAATTAGAAATTGAAGGGATACCAATCAATTGAGAAATGACAGTAAAAGTTGTGATATATAATTTTGGCAGAATAGTGTTGTGTTATCAGAAATAATAAGCAGGATACTTTCATAAAAAACCTGGAAATTAATAAACTGATGCAAAGTGAAATGAGCAGAACATGGTAGAACATTGTACACAGTGGCAGTAATATTGTATTATGAACACAATACTGTGAATGACAGCTATTCTCAGCAATACAATCATCTAAGACCATTCTAAGAACTTATGATGAAAGTGACATCTACGTCTGGAGAAAGAAATAATAGTCTGAATACCAATAGAAGCATATTTTTAAGTTTATTTTTCTTTTTTTGTAAGTCTTTAAGAAAATTGAAGGATTAATATGGAAATATTTTTGCATAGCTGCCCAAGTATAATCTATATCAAATTACTTTCTTTCTCAATGAGGGAGGGGTAGGGAAGGAAAGAATTCCTTACTCAATATAAAAAAAAACATTAATTTTTTTCATAAATTTGAAAAAAATAAAAATCCTTCTTTAGTTTTACTATTGCAAAAACTTTTCAAATTTTATCATTTTTCAAGTTTCTTACCTCTAAATTCTATCTTCAACATAGCAGCAAAACTGATTTTCATAAAGTATATTTCTGACTGTATTATTCCACTACTTAATAAACTCCAGTGGCTCCCAATTACCTCTAGAAGATACATATATATATACACACTATATACATATACTTGTATGCATACACTCACACACATATATGTGAATATATTTATGTATTTATACACACAGATTCCTCTTTGGCAGTGTAATATGTTAAATGATGAAAAAACAAATAGAAAAGTGAGTCCTTACTCTTGCAGAACTCATGTGCTAATGAAGGAGATGACACATATGGAAGTCTGCTAGTCAGATTGAAAGGTCCCAGGGTCCTTTAAGTGAATCAACAAAATAGATAATAATGTCTCTTCTTTCAGTTTCTAATGATGCCCACTTTGTCAATGTTAATTACTTAAATAGTAAAATCTTTCTTTTCTGCATCTTCAGTAGTTGTGACTGCATCATCTGCAGGGGTCTTTGCCAGGCTATAACTTTATAAGGCTTGAATTACATAATGATGGTTCCAAGCACTGGGCTGGAAGCACTGCCATTCCAAATACTCCAGATTTGTGATCCTAGGGTCTCTTCATTGGGGTCTGAAAATAGATAGATGGTGGAGAAGGTGGTGGTAGTGATTCTGTATGCTGCCTTCTATCTCTCCTTCACAGTTACCTATTGTTTCAGCTAAGTTGGCTTACTTGTCCAATGGATGTCAGTTAGTTGGCTGTTGATGAGTATGACCAATCCCTTTTCCATAGGATTTACTTCCCCACATGTAACCATTCTCAACCTGGCCCAACCTATTTTTCTGAGAGTATTACTTTAAGTTACTTTAAGTACTGCTTGGTCCAGTGATACTGGTATACTTATTATTTCTCCTATACCAAAACTCATCGTTTGCCTTTGTATCTTGGCTTTGGCTTTCCTCTTTCATCTCTACTCTGAAATATACTTTTTCCTTACCTCATTAGAATACCTAAATTGTTTATACTCATTTGAAATGCTTATAATATGAAGCCTTTCTTGATCTCCACAACCACTCATACTTTATCTTTCAGTCTTTTTATTTGGTATATTCCTACAGAGCTACATGTTGTTTCCCTTGAGAGAATATTAACTCCTAAATGACAAGAATTATTTATTGTTTATTTTGTTCCACAGTGCCCACATATTTCTAGTACCTCATAGGTATTTAAACAGTTTTTTTGATTGATTGATTGATTGATTGACATATACACACTGATCAGTATGAAGTCTTTAAATTATCTGATTGTGCGAATATGACATTCATCATACAATTTTTTGTGTTGATAGATCAATCTGTTTTTGAAAAGACCTTTTTAATAAGATTTTACAATATTCTAGAGGGTGATACAATTAGTACAACATCATCTTCAAACAGAAGTATCTAGAGGATTTTGGCATCTATAAGAAATCCCTTCTTGAGTTGTACTCTGGATCACCTTATTGAGAGTAGTGAACAACTTTGATTATTCTGTTTATTACTTTTCTTGGTACTAATGATCAAAATGCCATTTAGTAATCCCTTCTCATGTTATGTCTTCCAGATCTCTTCTATAATTTCATGTTTTCATTGGAAATACTTTGTTCAGCAGAAAAAAATATGAGAAGTTATTTTGTTTTTGAAGCAAATTATTTATAACAAATATCAACAAATTATATGTAGCAATATTATCTATATTTTAGTTATTTCTGATGATAAAGAAATTATGATTATTGTTTAATATTTCTAACATTGGCCTTCATCAATGACGTAATAAATAAAATGTGATTCCTTGCATTTAAAAATGATAAAAACAGAGGTTCTTGAATTAGATAGACCCTAAGGATTACTATAATTCAACCTCTCCCGGATTAGAGGAATTTTGTCTTTTCATCAATCAAGTGAGCAATAATCACTTATTAAGTGCCCCTTCTCTTCCAAGCAATGTGACTGGTCCTAAAAATAAAAATGTAAAGAACTAAGCAATCTCTACTTGAGAAGTGCTTACATTCTAACATAGAAGAAAACAATCACACACATAAAAATACATAAAATAAAGATCACAAACACAAACAAAATGGTTGTTAAATAAAAGGCATTTTGGAAAGGAGAACACTAGCAATTAGAGGAATCAGGAAAGGTTTCATGAAGAAGGTGGCTGCTGTTCCTAATCTTAAAAAAAGAGAGATGGATCCTATGATGCACAGGTAAGGAGATTGAAGGGCACATTGACTGAGATGGATCCCATGAAGCATAGGTAAGGAGAGCATTACAGGCTTTGAAGATGATTTAGTAGTCCAGTTTTTTTGGAGTCAGGAATGTGTTTGGAGAGATTGAAGGGCATTTTGGCTGAGAAGGGGAGTACTATATTATGAAGTTGAAATCTGAGATTGGGAGAGTGTGGTGAGGAGTTTTAAAAGCTGCAGAGAAAATATGTTTTATCCTACAAACAATAGGGAGCTATTGAAGAAAATTGAACATGGGAGAGGTATGCTCAGATGCTTATTTAAAGGAAAATTACTTCATCAGATGTGTGAAAGACAAACTGGAGTGTTGTAAAACTTAAGGCAAGAAACTAGTGAAAGGGGCTGAGGACCTGAAATAAGGTTATTTTTATGAGGAAAGGGAAGGCATTGGATAAAGAGTTGTGGAGTTATAAATGTCAAGGTATGGCAACTGGTTGAATATAGGGAAAGTGATTATGAGGAATCAAAGATGATACTGAGGTTAGAAACCTGGAGAATAGAAGGATGATAATGTTTTTGACAGAAATAGATAAGTTTAGAAAAGAGAAGGGTTTAGTGGGGAAATATTATAAGTTCAGTTTTACTTATTTTGTATTTGAGATGTTTCCATGACATCCAGATTGAATGTCCAATACACAATTGATGATGTTGTGCTGAAGCTCAGGGGAGAGCCTAGACTTGGGAATCAGCTGTGGAGAAAAAAAAAACAATTAAATTCATGGGAACTAATGAGATTCCTGAGAGTGAATAGGGAAAATAGAAAAGGAGCTAGGGCAAAACAATGGGTAACAAACAGAATGAGGGGATGTGATATAGATGATGAGGAAGCAAAAGTGATAGAGAAAAGGCAGTCAGATCAAAAATAAACAAAGATCATGAAACTGTCATAACAGGAAAAAAAACAGAGAAAAGGGTGTCCAGGAGGAAAGGAAGGCAAACAATGTGAAGTGCAGACTAAGGAAGAAAATCAGAATTATAACGTAAGATGTCATTGGTAACTCAGAAGAATCACAGTTCATTGATGGCATTAGAAGTCAGATTGTAGAGTTTAGAAATGAGTGAGATAGGAGGAAATAAAAATGACAATACAGATAGTTTGGTTGAAAAAGAAAAGAGCTATGGGATGTTAGACTGAGGAAAAGGCAGGATTTAGTGAAAAACTTGTAGGAGGACTTCATCATGTTTGAACACAATTGAGAAGAAACCGACAGATAGAAAATGAAGGTAAATGACAGAAGGAATGATCAATTTTTCTGTCTGCTGGAGAAGACAGAAGAAAGAGGGATCAAGGACGTGCTCAGAGGGGATGATCTTGGGGATGCTAATGCCTTTCTCTTTAACACAGACTGAGAAAAAGGAGGAGATAGTGGGACATGATGTTAATGGATTTTGAGAAGAGGAAGCTCATAATAAATGTCCACAGCAATTTTTTTCAGTAAAAGAAAAGATCTCAGCTGAGAGAATGGCTATTGAGGATATTTTCAGAGGCTTCAGAAGGCCTTCCTTCCTTCCTTCCTTCCTTCCTTCCTTCCTTCCTTCCTTCCTTCAATCCTTCCTTCCTTCCTTCCCATTCTCCTTCATTCCTTCCTTCCCTCCTTCTTTTAATTATTCCTTCATGTTTGTATTCCTTTCTTTTTTCCTCCCTTCCCTCTTTGCAGTTATTGTCAGAGGCTTAAAAAGGCTTTACTCCTTGATTTCCTGCAGGCCTGCCTACCTGCCTACTTTCCTACTCTTCCTTCCTGCTTTCCTGTCCTTTTCCCTGCCATCGTTTTCTCCTTTTTCCTACTCTCATTTCTTACTTTCAGTTATAGAGGATGATAGGCTTCTTTAATTAATTACTTATAAATATTAGGAAAAAATAACTACAGGCTGTTATGCCCATACTTACTTTACCAAGTAGTGAGATTTCATATATGTTAAAAACATTTACACTATCGCCTAAATTTTATGTGTGTATGATTTTTCAAAGGTGAAGGTTAAAGTAATAGTCTAGATAATGAATGTATTGGTTAAAATACTAAAAGCAAATTTTAAAATGTGTAGGCTATTTTTTCAAGTGGAATGAAAACATTTAGTGTAAAATATTCTCTGTGAATATGGGTTAAACATTAAAACTTCTCAGTCATCATGTACATTTTGTTTAATTTTTGTGCTGGCTTGCAAGTATCTTGTTTATAATGCTATATTTCTAAAATCTATGAACCAATATTCTCATTCCGATTAAAATGAGAAAAACAGATTGGTTTTAACACTTGATAACATTTTTATAGACTCACATTTCTTCATAGATCATTTAGCTATAAATAATCCATGCAAACAGTAATTAGACCTTTCACAGTTTTATGTGCATAGGCATAATATCTATTCAACTAACATAAATTTTTTTCATGCAATACTCTGTAAAACAACATACACATATTAAAGTAGATATTTGAAAGATCCATTGAATAATTTGGAAATGAACTGTGAAAGAATTCTGAATGGTGAAATGTGGTAGGAATTACCTTTGTGCAAAATCATAGTTGAGCCTCCAGGCTCTCTATTGTGCAACAAAACTGACTCAATGCAATCTAATAAATTCAAAAACAATTTATTAAGTGCTTAGTATATTCTAGGCATTCTCTTTTTAGGGATACAAATAATGAAATGTGAGAGTCATTGCTCTTACAGAGTTGATAAATTATTGGAAGGAAACACTGTATATGTATGTAAATGAATAAAAAATAAATATATACCGAGTAGTTAAGTCCTACTTAATTTTCTGTTTTCATTAATATGAATGTTTCCTTTGAATATCCTCCTTTTATGTTAACAAGTTAAGGATTGGAATTATTTTGCAACACATACTTAAAAGAGGTTGTTATGAGGTCCAAGGATCATAGAAATAGTAATGATTAAATAGATCATTGAGTCAACCTGTCTATTATTGGCATGTGATCCAATTTTGGCCCAAGTTTGATCAGATTAAGCATTTACTAATAAATTGTGATATGACAGGCATTATAGTAAGGGCTAAGGATAGGAAAGGGAGGAAGGGCAAAAGTCATTAAGAAACTTAAATTCTAATGAGAAACACAACCTGTAAACAACAAAACAGGTATATGCAGGAAAATAAGAAGCATGGAGAGTATAAGATATTAACCTCTTTAGGGGATATAGAAAGGTTTACTACAGTAGACCATTTTTGAACTGAGCTCCAAGGAAGTCAAAGCAATCAATAAGCAGAAGTGAGGGAACAGAACATTCCATCTGTAGAGGACATTGAGGGTAAGATTTAAGACTGAAAAGTTAGGTAGGTTGAATTTATGAAGAGATGTCATGTCAAATAAAAAAAAATAATCTACATTTGATCTTTTTTTTGGGGGGGTGAGGCAATTGGGGTAAATGACTTGCCCAAGGTCACACAGCTAGTAAATGTCAAGTGTGTGAGGTTGGATTTGAACTCAGGTCCTCCTGACTCCAAGGCCGGAGCTGTATCCACCTAGCTGCCCCTTATATTTGATCTTGATGGTAGTAGGGAGCCACTGCTCACTGAGCAGAGAAATGACATAGTCAGACCTGCATTTTAGAGATGTAAGTGAAAGGACGAGGGCAAATACAAGAGCTGTTGTTAAGGTGGAAGCCACAAGATTTAGCAATGGATTCAGTATTTAGAGTGAAAGATAGGAGTCAAGAATGATGGCACAGCTATGAGGCTGGTTGACTGAAAGAACAGTATTACTTTTAAAATAATAGGGAGGTGAGTCACAAGAGGATTTCAGGGGAAAGATCATGATTTCTGTTTTAACCATGTTGAGTGTGAGGTTTTTATGCTTCAATTTGTATTCAAACACCATCAATTCCTTCTCTGGGGATGGATGGCATTTTTTTTTTATCATAAGTCCTTCAGAGCTGTCTTGAATCATTGTATTGCTGACAATAGCTAAGTCATTCATAGCTGATCATCTTACAATATTGCTGTTAGTTTGCAGATAGTATTTTTCACTTTGCATCAGCCAATGCAAGTCTTTCCAGCGTTTTCTGAGAGCATTCTGCTCATCATTTCTCAGAATGCAATAGTATTCCAACATAATCACATACCACAACTTGTTCAGCTATTCCCCAATTGATGACCATCCCCTAAATTTCCAAATCTTTGTGTCCAGAAAAGAGCTGCTATAAATATTTTGTGCATATTAGTCTTTTTTTTCCTTTTTTCATTGTTTTGTGATACAGACCTAGTATTGGTATTGCTAGATCAAACGGTATGTGTGGTTTTATAGACCTTTGGACATAGTTCCAAATTGTTCTATGGAATGAATGAATCAGTTCACAACTCCAGCAACAGTGCATTAATGTCTAATTTTCCCCCATCCCCTTCAACATTTGTCATTTATCTTTGCTGTCCCATTAGCCAATCTAATAGGTATGAAGTAATACTTCAAAATTGTTTTAATTTGCATTTCTCCAATCAATAATGAGTTAGAATCCCCCCAATATGGCTTTGATTACTTAATCTTAAAACTGATCATATAATTTGGTATATGAAATTCTAAATGACCAGAAGGGCAGGTAGTGATACAGGACTGAAGCTGGATATAAAAATATAAGATTAGGATTATATATATATATACATATATATTACATATATATAATATATATAAAATGTGTGTATACATATATATGTGTATATATATATGTGTGTGTGTGTATGTATATGTGTGTATATGTGTGTATATATGTATATTTGTATGTATATGTGTGTGTGTGTGTATGAATCATCTGCATAAAAATGATCTTTGACCACATGGGAACTGATGAACTTGTCAAGTGGCACACTGTTAAAAGAAAAGGAAAAAGAAAAGAGCCTTTGAGATATCCACGATTAGTAGAAATGAGAGGGTTGAAGAAACATCAAAGGGTACTGAGAAGTGTTCAGTAGACGGTGGGAAAACCAGTAGAGATCAGTATCATGAAAATGTAGTGGGGAGAGAATATCCAGAAGGAAAAAGATGATCAACATAATAGTTAGAAAACCCATAGGTAGGCAGGTAATAGAGCCAGAATTGGATCACAGTTACTCTGACTTCAAATATAGCAACATACTATCCATGATATCAAACTAGCCCCATTTCATTTTACATAAGTAAATTAAGCAGGTAGGAAGGGCACCACTTTCATCCTTTTGTTTCCCAGAGTAAATTGTAGGAAACTTAAAGCTATGATTGGGAACAATCTGCACCAGATAGTGATAATCAATCTCTATCTCATTAGAATACTACCATTAGAATACTCTAAGACACAGCTCATCTAAGGAGCGATCTAGAGGTAGACAAGAAATATGTGTGTGTGTGTGTGTGTGTGTGTGTGTGTGTGTAGTACAGGAAAGGAAGCCAGAGAAGCCAGAAAATAACTCTCAAATAAGTTATTTGACAGAAAAATAAATGTCATCATTATCTTGGCAAAGATACTGAAGTGGTTTGCCATTTCCTTCTCCAGTTTATTTTACAAATAAGAAACTGAGGCAAACAAGGCTAAGTGACTTGCGCAAGGTCATAGACCTAGGAATTGTCTGAGGCCAGATTTGAACTCAGGAAGATGAGTCTGCCTGACTCCCAGCCCTTCATTTAATGTACCACAATACCTAGCTACCTCTTATATGACTGAAAAAAAATAGGAAAGAAAATTGTCTGTAACAGAAAAAAGAGCCCAAGCCAATTATTTGAGATAAAGTTAAATAAGTTTTAAGAGAAGAGGAACATGTTTTATAATGTTCTGCAATGGTTCTACAGTAGTGGTTGGCTAAGATTAGGAAAACTTAAGAAAAGATTTTAAAATTGTGAAAAATGTCTTTCAAGGCTTCATATTATATAGTCAGTGCTCTCATACTTTCATACTTTTGTGGTTTATAGTTTGTTTAATATAATAAACAACTTAATAGAAAGGGGCAGCTAGGTGATGCAGTGGATAGAGCACTGACCCTGCAGTCAAGAGGACCTGAGTTCAGATCTGATCTCAGACACATATTACTTACTAGCTGTGTGACTTTGGGCAAGTCACTTAACCCCAATTGCCTCACCAAAAAAAATAGAGAAATATAATAGCCAGTTTAAAAACATTAAAAAATGTCCATTTCCAATTAGTTAATCTAAAAACTGTAGTAATTTGACATCTACTTTTGACTGATCCCAGATGGCAACATTTGTCTACTATAGAAAAAGTTACTAAAGGGGAGAAAAATATTTCTAAACTGTGGAAATTACATTACAACCTTAATGAACATGATGTATTTATTACACTCACTGGCCAAATTAGAAAAGGGATGTAAAATCAACTGAATGATTTATGAATTTCAAACAAAAAACATAAATCCATGATTAATATGCATTAAACAGAAGCTGTTATTATTTTCCCCTATCATTTTATTTGCAACATCAATAAATTTATGTTGTTGTCTCATTGTAATGTGAAAGTGATCTAAATTCTTTAAGATAAAGCCAACAAATGCCAAGTTCTGTCATGCTCTGCCATGCTGAGAAGGCTTAGAGTATTCATGTCCACTGTCATTTTACTTTGCAAGGACTAGCATAACTAAGGAAGGAAAGGATTAGTAGACCACCAGGAGCCTGTGAACTTGCTGATGAATTCTTCAGCCATGTCAACCCAAGAACCAAATAAAATACAAAATAACTCTGAGTTCCATGTGACCTCCTTCCACTTTTATATTAATGTTTTCAGAATGTTGGAAAAGGGTGTTGAGAGTATGGAAATTGTATCCCAATAAATTCTGAATGGAATTTCCTAGTGACAATCCATACATAAGATTCTTGACAACTATACAAAATGTCAGGCTGTAACTAGATAAAATGTATCACATTAATACTTATGCTTTTGTTCTAAATGAATCCAAGAATTTAAAAATATGTAGTTATGGCTAAATCGAAGGGGGATCTTAGGGTTTACACAGAGGAAAAAAATACAATTTTTGGCAGATTTGGATTTATTATCATTCTAAAGGAAATAAGAAAAATCATTTCATTGAATACTTGTACACATAATTTTTCTGAACAGTTGTAAAAAAAATACACACACACACAAAGATAATTACAACATAATTGGCAACATTAATAACAAAGGATAAGAAGGTTGATAAATTCTACATAAAATAAAAAAAAATTAAATACAAGACTACTTGATTACTTAAGGATTTCATGGCAAAAATAAGAGTTAAAGGAATGACCAAAAACAGCAACAACAGAAAGATCTTGAAAAAACGTAATTTAAAATCAAGAAATCAAAGAAGCTAGAAACTTGTGAACTAAATAGAAGCTACATGTAAGTGTATCATAAATACTTTCTCAAAGCAAGCATTTTCTTTCTTTTTTCTTTTTTTTAAAAATAGGAGTAGAATTTATTTTGTGAAAAAAAGCAGGGGATATAATCATGATCTCAGATAAAGTTAAAGCTAAAATAGATTTAATCAAAAGAGAAAATAGAGAAACTACACTATGTGTCAACAATATTATTCAGTATTGTTTTAGACCATTTAAAATAACTAGACAGTATAAAATACCTGAGAGTATATCTGCCAAAACAGACACAACATAAAACACTTTTATGTCAAACATAAAACACTTTTTATACAAATAAAATCAGATGTAAATAATTGAAATAATATTTACTGTTCGTGTGTAGGTAAAGCCAATATAATAAAAATTGACAATTTTGACCTAATTAATCAATTTATTTAATGACATCTCAATTGAATACTAACATTTTATCTTACTGAGTTTTAAAAAATAATAAGTTTATTTGGAAAAACAAAAAGTCAGGAATTTCAAGGAAGTCAAGAAAAAAAGATGTAAAGGACACAGATTCAGTAGTATCAGACCTTAAACTACATTATAAGGTGAGAGTGTTATTGAAGAGTAAAATTAATAATTTTGATTGCATTAAAACAAAAAAATTTCTTGTATAAATAAAACCCATGCAGCCAAGAATAGAAGGAATGCAGAAAATTGAGAAAACACTTTTAAAGATCATCTTTCAGATAGGATGTGATTGGGTTGGAATATAGCTGTGGTGTAGGAAATGATGAACTTATGATTTAGAAAAACATGGAAAGACTTGCACTTATGAAGGAAGATGCTATCCATCTGCAAAAAAACAGATAACAAGTGGAAATAAGCATAGTATGGTCTTGCATATACCTGTATGAGTGTGTAGGTATGTATATAAATGCATACATATGTATGTTTATGGATATCTATGTATATGTATAGGTGTGTATGTATTTGTATATGTATGTGTGTGTGTGTGTGTGTGTGTATTTATGAATGAGCTTAATTATAGCCTTCTTTAGGGTGGAGAGGTGGGGGAGGAAGGGGAAAAATAAAGTAAAAAGTGCACACCAGAGAACAAAAGAAAACTTATCAGGAAACAAAAAGTAGCAGGGCAGCTTTGGAGACAATCTGTAGTATTTATTACAAGGGCTTCCATTTTTTTTTCACACAATTTTTTATTAATTTATTTTTAACTTTCAACATTCATTTCCACCAGATTTTGAGTTCCAAATTTTTTCTCCATCTCTTCCTTCCCCTCACCCCAAAATGGCATGCATTCTGAATACCCCTTCCCCCAATCTGCCCTCCATTCTATCACCACCCTCTTCTCTTATCCCCTTCCCCTTCTATTTTCCTGTGAGGTAGGATAGATTTCTATACCCCTTGGTCCATATATTTTATTTGCCAGTTGCATGTAAAAACAATTTTTAACATTTGTTTTTTAAAACTTCGAGTTCCAAATTTTCTCCCTTCCTTCTTCCACACCCACCCTCATTGAGAAAGCAAGCAATTCAATATAGGTTATACATATGTAGTCATGCAAAACACTTCCATAATAATCATGTTATAAAAGACTAACTCCATTTCCCTCCATCCTATCCACCCCTTTTTTTCTATTCTGTCCCTTGACCCTGTCCCTCTTCAAAAGGGTTTGCTTCTGATTATTCTCTCCCCCAATCTACTCTCCCTTCTATCACTCCCCTGACAAAAAAATTGCCAATCCCTAAGCAAGTGGAATTGACATTAGTCAATCATGATAATAAAGGGGAAAAATCATAAACAATTTCTGGTCCATCAAAAACTTGATTTCATTGCTAAGAAAATGATACGGAAGATAAAGGCAAAAATCGTTTAGAAAAGAAGCTCATTTGTGAAATATGGAAGATGATTATGGAAAGGAAGATAAGAGTATTACGATCTCTATACAGCAAGAAGCAGTGGAAAGAAAATTTGATTTGTTTGTTTTGTTTTAACAGAGAGTTTGAAAACACCCCCATCAAACCAGATGATTCTAAGAACATTCAAGAATGATCTGGAAGGAAACAAATAGACAAAATATTGATATATCTGTCAAGATTGCTATAACTATTTTCTTAATTATTAAAAGTGGAATATATATATTATATATGCATATACATATATACCTACATACACACAAAAACACACACAGTATATATAAATGCGTATGTAAATGTATACATGTATGTATGGATGTATGTATATGTATATGCCTAAAACTTCAGTCCCTGAGCCTTTTACGAGAAAATAGAAATTTCTTTAAAGCAAAGAGAGAAGATGAACACCTGAATTAGACAAAGTATACACAGAGGAGTATATGTTGGAGACAACCCAATTTTGTAGGTATTAAGGGATCTTTTCTCAATATATTTAAAACAGAAAGGGATATTCAGCACTTGGGGTAAAAATCCTGCACATAATTGCCACCAAAAATAAAAGAGAGTGACAAAAATATTAACAACTACTGATTTATATGCATAGTTTTATATTTCTAAAATCTATATAGTGAATATATGTTTTATGTATTTTAAATATGTTGCACATATCAAATTTCTTACCATCTTGGGGGGGCGAGGGAGAAAATTTGAACTCAGATTTTTTTTTTAAATGAATGTTAAAAACTGTCTTTACATATAATTGGAAAAAAATGAAATGTTTAAAAAATTAAATATATATGGGAACAATGTACATGCATGTCAGGGATATATTGATGATGGTACAAGATAGAAAAATCTGTATTTTATAACATATTAATCATATTTAGGGAATACTTTTACAAACAAAAGTTTCTATAGAAAACAAAATATTGCCATGGATATGCTCTTCCAGTAAGCTGTCTTTCAAGTATGTCTTAGAAACACATGAATTTACTTGTAGATTAAAACACAAATCATAACATTTTTGATGACTCTTTGATTATTGATATCAAGTAAGAATACATGGCATGCATGGTCATTTTTTTCAAGGCTTCAAAAAGGCATATTTTTTTTCAAGATCACAGGATATTGTGATTACAAATCTCAGAAGAATTTCCTATAGGTTGTGGCAATGTACTCCTATTTGCAAACAACATTAGTCAGGTTGTACCAAAACAGAAGACTTCTACAAGATGTCATAAATAAATTGAATTGACAGCTAAAGGAATTTGGCCTCACTCTTCACACAGAGGAGAGAAAAAATAAGTGGATGAAAAATGCCTATTATCCTGAATAGAATTTGCTCATGAATGAACAACCCATAGATCCATTTCTTCAGTATACATTTTAGAATAAAATTTGATGCACAGGAAACCAGGTCTAAAAGTGAAAAGTGATTCTATTTGATGGCAAATCATGGAATATATGAATATATGGAAAAAATAGTGTAGTGGGATGCCCAAAGGAAAATTGAGAGCCATATCATGGACACAAATAAATGAAAATGTATTACCTAAAATAATAAGAAGGAAAAAATACAGCTAGGTAGGAGAACTAGTATATAAGTAATTGTCAAAAATACATGATTAGAATGGGAGGCTAAAAAATTATATTGTGTGATTGAAAGAAAACGTCACTACCTTAGGTCTTTAAGGATTATTCTCTGTTATTTATAGTGGTAATAACCTGTTCCTGAATTGTCATCCTAAACCCTTCCATTTCCACAAACACATCCACATGATTCAGTAATATGTCTAATGGCTTTTTTTTTTCTTCAGAAAATTGTTGTCTGAGTTCACATGGATGTCACTTGATATGGATTTGCTAGTATTTTTCTTCCATTTTTGAATGTTACACACTTTCTATGTTCAATCCAAATAGAGGTTAAACAAATTCATGTGTGTAACTTTTATCAGACTTTATTGTGGTTTACAGAATTGATAACTGGTAGTTTTAAAAGTAATTCTGTTGATTTTTGAACTGTTTATCATTAGTTCTAAAAATATCCATCAAATATCTTCCATCTTTTTTTTTTTGGCAACAAATGTTTCCATAGATGCCTTAAGTCAATTGTTCCTGTATTTTACTCACATTATATACATATTTTTGAGGATATTTTTTTCCAATTTGTTATGATTTATTTTATAGTTTTGAAAGATTATTTTAATACTGTGTTATATAGATATTAATAGTTTCAAACATTCTCACTTGGATCTGATTCTTGGATGCCCAAGATTCTCTTAAATCAGCTTTTTTCTTTTTACCTTGATGTTTGGTATGTCTCATCTGGAGGACATGAGGGTGTTTGTGGGTCCAAACTTAATCCATTTTTCCTATGACCTTGTGCTCTTTTGGAGTGGGGCCAAGGAGAACAGCATATTTATCTTATAAATACACTTAATAAATTTGGGTATAGAAATTTTTTTTATTCTTTATATTAATTTATTTTGATTTATCAATAATCACTTCCATATGCTTTTGAATTTTAAATTTTTCTCCCCCTTCCTCCCCACCATCCTGCCCAAGATAGTGCACAATTTGATATAGGATATACATTTACATTCATATTACACATATTTTCGCATTAGTGATGTTGTAAGTAAAAATTAAAACCAATAAGAGGAACCATAAGAAAGAAGAAACAAAACTCAACAGAAGAGAAAAAAATAGCAATTCAACTTCCATAGTTCTTTTTTTGGATGTGGATAGCATTTTCCATCACAAGGCCTCTGGAGATGTCTTAGATCCTTGTAATGCCAGGAAGGGTTAAGTTTATCAATATTAGTCATCACATAATGTGGCTGTGATTGCATACAACATTCTCTTGGTTCTGCTCACTTCACTCAGCATCAGACCATACAATTCTTTCCAGGTTTTTCTGAAGTCAGCCTGTTCATCATTTCTTATACTACAATAGTATTCCATCACATTCATATACCACAACTTGCTCAGCCATTGATGGGCATCCTCTCAATTTCCAATTCTTTGCCACCATAAAAAGAGTTGCTATGAATATTTTTGTACATGTGAGTCCTTTTACCATTTGTATGATCTTTTTGGGATATAGCCTGGGTATGGAAATATTTTGAAAACATTAATATGTTTAATTCAAATACTTCATTTTATACAACATTAAACATTTGTCCTGGATTCTATGCAATTTAATATTTTTAACAATAGTTTTAATAGCATACTTGTCAAATGTGCAAATGGCACAGAGCTGACCATGATTCTTAATATAATACATGTCAAATATGATTTAAAATATATCTTGGTCTATCACTTCACAGAACCAAGATGGTGGAGTAAGCAGTAAACTGCTGCAACTCTCACATACTCACCTCCAAACAACCATAAAATAGAGTGCCAAAACAAATTCTGGAAGAGCAGAACCAGAAAAAAAGATGGGGTGAAACAATCTTTTAGCTCAAGAAATTTGGAAGAATGGCAAGAAAAGTCTGTCTCAGTACAAAGGGGAGTGCAGTCCAGAATGGGAGGCATACCAACCATCCAACAGCAAGCCCCTCTTCAGCAAATCAGTGGGAGATCCTGAGTCCCAGTGTAGTGGATCAGACAAATGCAAATACCAAGATCCCCCAAGTGTTTTAGCATAGCTAGGGGAACTAGTAGACTCCAGCTCCAAGAACTACCACTCTTCAGCATAGTCCCAGGTAAACAGACAGCCTCTAGTGGCTAGACCTCCACATGCTTCAGCACAGCCCAAAACAAACAGGTAGACACCAATCTTACTAGTGCCCAAGCAAACAGGCAACTTCCAGGCACCACTCACACAGCACACTGCAGTTTGGGCTTTAGTGTAGCCATAGGAAAATGGAGAAATACTCTAACAAGCCTCAGCACACACAAGACACCACCACTAAGACCCTAGCTTGGCACCAGGTAAGCTGCCAGACCCCTACAGCCTCCAGAAGCACCAGCCAGTCTCCATTCCACACGTTTAGCACAGCACCAGTCACAACAACCCTCCATGAGCCCCAGGGTAACATTAGTGCATCACCAGCACCAGTGCAGACAGAACCTGTAGCCACTGACACCAAAAGCCTGAAACATTGCCACTGCCACCCTGGGAGCAGGGATCAAGTTTAAATAGAAAGAAAAAAAAAGACCAAAAACAACAACAACAACAAAAAAAAAACACAGAAAAAGATAAGTAGAAAACAACAACAAAAAAGAACCTGACCATAGAAAGTTATTATCGTGATAGGGAAGACCGAGACACAAAAGCTGAAGAGGACAGCAATGTCAAAATGTCTATGGGCAAAACTCAAAAGAAATTATCCTGAAAATGAAGCATAATGCATGAAAAAGACAATGGTCAGTCAATAAAATAGAAGGATTTCATGCTTTCATAAGGAGACTAGAACTAAATTAAACATTTGACCTCCCATAAAAGACCCAGGAGAAGCATAAACAGGGAAAAAAAAACAACAAAAGGGATTCAATAGAGCTAAACTGTTTATATTCCTACATGGGAAGTGGTCTCAAGCCCAGAAAGATCTCAGGGAATAGCTCAAAAAAGAACCTAAGGGGCAGCTAAGTGGTGAAGTGGATAGAGCACTGGCCATGGAGTCAGGAAGACCTGAGTTCAAATCCAGTCTCAGACAGACATTTGACCCTTAGCAAGTCACTTAACCCCAATTGCCTCATCAAAAAAAAAAAAAAAAAAAAAACAAAACTTAGAATCATATGAAAGATAGGGAAAAAAAAGAAAAAAAGAAATGAGGGTGATGCAAGACAATTGTGGTAAAAAAAAAAAAGTCAACAATGTGGAAACCTGCTTAAAAAGTAGAATTGGCCAAATAGAAAAGTAGATACAAAAAATCACTGAAGATAAGAATTCTTTAAAGAGTACAATTGCCTGAATGACAAAGAAAATACAAAAGCTAATTGAGGAAAATAATACCTTAAAAGCAAGAATTGGACAAATGAAGCTAATGACTCTATGAGATATCAAGAATCAATCAAACAAAATGAAAAACATGAAAAAAATGGAAGAAAATGTAAACTACCTCATGGGAAAAATAAACAACTGAACTGGAAAATAGATCCAGGAGAGAAAATATCAGAATCATTGGACTACCTGAAAGCCATATTCAAAAGGAGGATAGACAGCATCTTTCAAGAATTTATCGAAGAAAACTGCCCTGATGTCCTGGAACTGGAGGGTAGAATAGGTTTTGAAAGAATCCACTTATCAGCTCAAGAAAGAGATCCCAAAATAAAAACCCAAAGAACATTATACCCAAATTTGAGAATTATCAGGTTAAGGAAAGATACTACAAATGGCCAGAAATAAACAATTCAAATATTGAGGAGTCACAATCAGGATTACACAGGACTTGGCAGTTACAACATTAAATGATAGCAGATCACAGAATGTAATATTTTGGAGGACAAAGGAGCTAGAGCTACAAATGAGCATCAATGACCAGGAAAATGAAGCATAATGCATCAACAGGAAAATGATCATTCAATGAAATAGAAAGATTTCATGCTTTCATAAGGACAAGACTAGAACTAAATAAAAAATCTGACCTCAAATACTAAGACCCAGGAGAAGCATAAACAGGTAAAAAGGGGAAAGAAAAATAAGGATTCAATAGAGCTAAACTGTTTATATCCCTATATGGGAAGATAATACTTGTAACTCTTAAAAATTGTATCACTAACTGTACAGATAGGAGGAATATACACAGCCAGATGTTACAGGTATAATATGAATTTGAGGGAATGACATAAAACATTAAGGGAAAAGAAAGAGGAGTACAGACCTTTTACAATGGAGGGGAAGATGGGAGAATGGGTAATGGACCTTGTGTGAACCTTACTCTCATCAGTTTGGCTCAAAGAGGGAATAATATATCAGTTGAATATAGAGATCTATCTTACCCAAGGGATAAATAGGAGGGGAGAAGATTAAGTAAAGGGGATGGGGTGGCGATGACATAGGGGAGGGCAAATCAGGGGAAGTGTTACCACTGGTGAAACACTGGTGAGGTAGGAAAGGGTGAAAGAGAGAGGATAATGAGGAAGAAGAATAGGATGGAGGGAAATATACAGGTAGTAATCATAACTTTGAATGTAAATGGAATAAACTCTCCCATAAAACAGAAGAGGATACCAGAAAACCTCAAAAACCAAAATCCTACAATATGTTACTTATAAGAAAAACACTTGAAGTGGAGAGACACACAGGAGTAAAAGTAAGGAGCTGGAGCAGAATCTGTTATACTTCAATTGAAGTAAAAAAAAAAAAGAAAAAGAAAGGGTAGCAATTCTGATCTTAGACAAATGACCAAATGAAAAGAGATAAAGAGGGAAACTACATCTTGCTAAAAGGTACCATAAATAATGAAGTAAAGACCTCAGAATAACAAGGAACAGACTACCTGTCAGATCTATGGGTAAAGGAAGAATTCTTTACCAAAGAAAGGATAGAGAGCAATACAAAATGTATAAAAAATAATTTCGATCATATTAAATTGGAAAACTTGTGTAAAAACAAAACTGATGCAATCAAGATTAGAAGGAAAGAAGGAAGCTGGGAAACAATCTTTACAACATATGTCTCTGAGAAAGGCTTCATTTCTCAAATATATAGAGGACTGAGTCTAATTTATGAGAAAACAAGCCATTCCCCTATTGATACATGGTCACAGGCTATGAACAGTCAGTTTTCAGATCTCTATAGGCAAATGAGAAGATTCTTTAAATCTCTTTTGGTTAGAGAAATGCAATTTAAAATAACTCTGAGGTACTACCTCACACTTATCAGATTGGCTAGCATGACAAAAAATTTAAATAATTTTATATAAATTTTAAAAAATTAAATAATTTAAATAAATAATAAATGTGAGAAAGGATGTGGGAAAATTGGAACACTAGTGCACTATAGGTGGAGGTATGTACTTATAACAACCATTTTAGAGAGTAATTTGGAACTATGCCTAAAGTACAACCAAACTGTGCATACCCTTTTATCCATCAATACTACTACTCAGTTTGTATATCAAAGAGATTAGAAAATGGGGAAATAACCTACATATGCAAAAATATTAATAGCTGCCCTTTTCATGGTGGCAAAATATTAGAAATTGAGGGGATGCCCATCAATTGGGAAATGGGTAAAGAAATTGTGGTATGTGAATATAAAAGTGAAATAGGAAATGATGAACAGGCAGATTTCAGGGGGAAAAAAAACCTAGAAAGACTTGTACAGATGGTTGCAAAGTGAAATGAGCAGAACCATTTTACATAGTATCATCAACATACAAGAACTCATAAAGGAACATGCTATCTACATTCAGTTAAAGAACTGTTGGTTTCAGAATACAGATTGAAACATTTTTTACCTCACTTTATTCTTTCTCATGGTTTTATTTCCTTCTGATCTCTTTCTTCTTCTAACACTATGAAGTATATGGAAATATGTTTTACATGATAGCACATGCATAAACTATATCAAACTGCCTACCATTTTCAGAAGAGGAGAGGATAAGGAGGGAGGGAGAACAATTTGGAACCCAAAATCTTGTAAAAATGAATGCTAAACATTGTCTTGACATGTAATTGGAGAAAAATAAAATACTGTTTAAATTTAAAAATAAATCTTAGTAGGCTAGAATTTTAGAAAGAGTCTAATGAGATGAAGTTTAGTAGGGAAAAATGAAAAGTTCTACAGTTTGTTAAAAAAAAAACTAGGCAGAAAAGTGTCTCATCTAGAGGACACAAATTATCAGTTAGAGCTCTTTAGAAAATTATAATTCAGACCAAGTCATTCAGATCTGTTTTTATTCAGAATGCTATCATGGCAGAAATTTTCTTGGAACATATGTGTCTTCTGGACATTGACTAAGAACTCATCAATTCCTCAAATATCAGTATCATCTGAATGAATGGCCTACTCTCCCAATCTGAAGAAATGTTAAGTGATAATTAAAACCAGAAAGAATGCAGCACATCTAAACTTATTCCAGGGAAATCATTAATGCAAAACAGCGACTGTTGCGTATTTTTGGAAAATCACATACTTTTCCGTTATTGATCTGTTGTAATAGCACTGGACATCAAAGACAAGAGATCTGAATTGAACTCATCAAGGGAAGTGACACTGATGAAATAGAGTTGAAAGAGGGCAACATTATTGTGGAGGGACCTCCTGAACTTGTTGCCACATTTTTCAGAAACAATGGATTTGGGATATACAAGAGGCCCAGAATGAATCAAGGATGACACCTCCTCCACTCCCTGAGCTGGCTTCATTTGCTACTTTCCACCCTGACAAAACTTTCAGAGAGAGATGGAGCAGCAGCTCCAGTCACTCTACACCAGACTGTGAAACTGTTGCTGCAGCTGGGACCTTGGTAAGCAGGTAGACCATTCCATCTTCATGGGCTAGTATTTCCAATAGAAGAAGAGAAATGGATTCTCTCTTGCTTCCCTACCCTTCCCTGGAGAAGTGACTCTGCCCTTATCCCTCCCTTTGGGGAAGGGATTGGTCCTTTTCCCTTACCATATGAATTTGAGTTCTCATTTCCTCTGTAATTTAAACACCCAAGGCTTTCCCTTTATCACTGGACTCCTTTGTACTTAATAAAGGAGTTCCATATGCATGTTCACTTCTCTTGTTATAAATCCAGTTTCTAAGTATGTATTATAGAGTCCTGATTTTTGGTTAACACTATCAAAATCACCTTGAATAATGCTTGTAAAGAAAAATGTGAGGACAATAATCTGTATGAAGTCTACAAGAACATTTGCAAGGTGGTAAAAGTTAGAAGTAAAATCTTTGTGGATGATGGTTTCATTTCTCTGTTTTGAAGGACAAAGATAATGATTTACTTTTTTGTTAAGGGAGGGAAAATGAAATATTTATCTTTTGCAGATGTTCATCAGAGTACATCTGAGTTGTTGTCTCTAAACATACGTATATTAGAATTTAGAGATAACAACTCAGATGAACTCTCTCAACATTATCTTCTAAGTGATTTTAAAATAATGTGTCAGATTAAATTGTAGAGTGCCATAGTTAACAAAAAGTTGAGTTGACTTGTTTTTTTTTTCTTCAGACCAAGAAACTTAGGAGAGGTTGGAAGGAGAGGTCTGTGACATTGGGGTAGAGGGTGGACAATAACACACATGGCAGCAACACAAGAAATGAGTCTTGGAGGTGGTTGCAA
The DNA here is from genome assembly GCF_900497805.2 of Vombatus ursinus. Classification (NCBI taxonomy): domain Eukaryota; kingdom Metazoa; phylum Chordata; class Mammalia; order Diprotodontia; family Vombatidae; genus Vombatus; species Vombatus ursinus. The sequence goes on from NW_020954599.1 coordinate 23,533,698, forward strand.
CAGCAGTAGCAGTGGCTTCTGTAAATCTCAGCCTGGAGATGTTTATGACAGAGATATGCACTAGTGCTTGCAGCTTTAGGGATATAGAGACCCTTCATGGGTAAAGACTAGAATGCAGACTAGGAGAAGAGGGATGACACTTCTCAGATAATACCACATTGGAAGCACTGATAATTTACAGAAGCCTAGAACTAGCTTGGAAAACAGCAGCATGAAAAGTTTGAAGTTTGAGACAGTGTCTCTCTATACCCTGAGGAGCATAAAGTTCAAACTGAAGAAATAGAGTGGAACAATGAGAAAAAATAACCATCATAAACTATGTCAACAAATAAGATTAAGACACAAAATTAAAAGAGCACAACAATCTGAAAACTGCAACAAGCAAAGCCTTAAAAGGAAAAAAATGCAAATTTGAAACAAGGTCAATAATTCTGGGAAGAGTCAAAGAATGAGAAATGAGTGGTTCAGGAAAAAATGGGAAAAGAAATGAGAGTGATGTAAAAAAAGGAAATGAAGATTGACAGGTTGGTAAAAAGAGATACAATAAAAGGAATAAGAAATTATACATTATAGATTTGCAGCTTCATGTACAATCATCCTTTTTTCTTATACTATGTTTTGTATATGGTCTTGTTTTGTATATGATCTTATTTTGATCCATTATCTATATCTATATCTATATCTATATCTATATCTATATCTATCTATATCTATATCTATATCTATACCTATACCTATATCTATATCTATATCTATATCTATATCTATATCTATATCTATATCTATATCTATATCTATATCTATATCTATATCTATATCTATATCTATATATTTCCAGCCCAAGACAATGAGGATGATTCATCAGAAAGGTATATTGCACCAGCCTGGGAGAGGATCACAGTGCAGCGGAGGCACGCAGGCCTCAGTGAACCTGGAGCACTGAATCGTGGGCAGCTGTGGTGGTTTCCAGACTTCTCAACCCATGAATCCTGAAGACAACTTAGAAGATCATTGGGAAAAGTCTGTTTCTGTGGTGAGATAGAGAAGCTAGATCCCAGCCACAAATCCTAAGAACGGCCTGAGGCAGTGGCTGCTTTCTGAGCTTCCAACCCACAGACTAAGGGGCAATTGGGTGGCTGATCAGAGGGGGATTGCAGGGATCTCTTTGCCAGTGCTTAGGCAGGATTCTCTTGCTTTTCCCATACTTGGATCTGGGTCACAGTTTTGGGTGGCAATCCTGGGGTGAGGAGGACCGCTTGCATGGTGGAACTTGTGGTGGTGGTGGAGAGGAAATCCTCTTCACAATTCCAAGACAGAAAAGACTGCTTGTGGTTTACCAAGAGTATTTTGTCAGAATCTTTTTCTGCATCTATTGAGAAAATCATATGATTTCTGTTTGTTTTGTTATTGTTATGGTAAATTATGCTGATAGTTTTCATAGTATTGAACCAGACCTGTATTCCTGGTATATTTCCTAACTGGTCTTAGTGTATTACATTGGTGATAAGTTGCTGTAATCTCTTTACTAGTAATTTATTTAAGTTTTTACCTATATTCATTAGGGAAATTGGTCTCTGATTTTCTTTCTCTGTTTTGGCTCTTTCTGGTTTAGGTATCAATAACCATATTTGTCATAAAAAGAATTTGGTAGAACTCCTTCACATATTTTCCCAAATAGTTTATATAATATTGGAATTAATTGTTCTTTAAATGTTTTGTAGGACTTATTTTTAATTCCATTAGGACCTCGAGATTTTTTTCTAAGGGATATCATTGATGGCTTGTTCAATTTATATTTTCTAAAATGTGGTTATTTAAATATTTTATTTCTTCTTCTGTTAATCTAGGCAATTTATATTTCTGTAAATATTTGTCCATTTCACTTAGATTGGCACTCAGCTGGGAAAATGGCTTCTATTTATTTCTATAATTTCCTCTTCCTTAGTGTCAAATCCACCCTTTTCATTTTTCATACTGGTAATTTGGTTTTCTTTTTTTTTAAATCAAATTAACCAAAGCTTTACATATATATTTTATTCATAAAGTCAAGTCTTAGTTTTATTGATTAATTCAATAGTTTTCTTAATTTAAATTTTATTAATCTCTCCTTTGATTTTTAGAATGTCTCATTTGGTATTTAATCACAGATTTTTAATTTATTATTTTTCTAGCTTTTTTTAAAGCTGCATGCTCTGCTTTAGTGGCATTGGCTTTCTGTATTTTATTCATTTAAGAGAACATCTTAATTCTTAAAGGAAAATTTAAATAAGTTACAGGAGGAAATTGAGAGTAAAATTATATAAAGTGGGTGACCTGAACTTTATACTCTAAGAGCTAAAAATATGCAACAATAAAATAAAGCATTTAAAAAAGATGAATAGAATTTTAGAAAAGTTAGATGTGATTAACCTCTGGAGAAAATTGAATGCAAATACCTAAAACACAAATATACAGATGCACAATTCACTTCACATTTAGTATAAGGTGAAAATGGTTAGAAAATAGATGGTGAGAAAATATAAACAATGAGAACAAAACTACAATGAAAAATGTGTAAATCAATAGTGCAACAACATTGGTGCTCCCAAAAAATGTTTCATTGGATGGTATAATCTTTGAACAAAGAAATTCATAAGAGGTTGATGAAAGATGGTGGAGTAAAGGCAGAAATTCACCTGAAATTTCCCAAAAAACCATTAAAAATTACTCTAAACAGATTTTAGAACAGCAGAATCTGCAAAAAGACATAATGAAACAAATTTCAGTCCCACACAACTTGGAGGTTTGGCAACAAATGTTTGTTTCACCAAGGTGAGAGAGGAGTAAAGTCCAGTGCAAGTTGTTTCAGCACAGCCCCAGCCAAAGCAAACTAGAAGCAGGGCTTGGGAGTAATTGAATCAGTAGTAGCAGTAGCAACAACTGCTTCCAGAGTTCTTAGCCCACAGATGGTAAGGGAGTCAGAAGGAGATCATAGTGATCTTTTTGCTTGCATGAAGGCAGGATTCTTTTGCTTTGCCCATACTTGGATGTGGGACAAAGTCCTGGGTGGAAGTCTCAGGGTGAAGGGGAGCACTAACACACTAGAACTTGCAGCCTCAGTGGAGTGGGGACCCTCCCTATATTTCCAGGGCAGAAAATAATTTTTAGAGTTGCTCACAGACAAGAACATAGGTCAGAAGATTAGTAAACACCTCTACTTAGATCATTCTACCTTGGAAGAACAGAAAACTTGCATGTCCTTAGATGTATTTCTGAAAACAGCAGCAAAAAGACCCATAAACTTGGAACAGTGTGCTCTCAACCCTGAAAGCAGAGCCCTACATTTAAAAAGAGTTAAAAGTCAAGTAATAGGCTGGGGAAATGAGCAAATAATAGGAAAAAAATCTCCAGCAATATAAATTTACTATGGTGACAAGGAAGGTCAAAACACACTCTCAGAAGAATAAGCCAAAGTCAAAGAACATACATCCAAAGCCTCCAAGAAAATATGAATTGGTTGTAGGCCATAGAAGAGCTCAAAAAGAATTTTGAAAATCAAGTAAGAGAGGTAGAGGGAAAATTGGAGAGATGAAAAATGAGTCAACAGCTTTGTAAAGGAGACACAAAAAAAAATACTGAAGAAAATGATACCTTAAAAAACAGAGAGGTCAAATGGTAAAAGAAGTACAAAAAGCCAATGAGGAGAAGAATGCCTTAAAAAGCAGAAATAGTCAAATGGAAATAGTGGTCAAAATGCTCACTGAAGGAAATAATTCCTTAAAAATTAGAATGGAGCAAATTGAAGGTAATGACTTTATGAGAAATCAAGAAACAATAAAACAAAACCAAAAGAATGGAAAAAAAATAGAAGCCAATGTGAAATATCTCATTGGAAAAAGAACTGCCCTGGAAAATAGATCAAGAAGAGATAATTTAAAAATTATTGGAGTACCTGAATGCCATGATCAAATAACAAAAAAGAGCTTAGACATCATCTTTCAAGAAATTATCAAGGAAAACTCTCTTGATATTATTGAATCAGATGGTAAAATAGACATTGAAAGAATCCACCAATCAGCTTCTGAAAGAGATTCCAAATGAAAACTCCTAGGAATACTATAGACAAATCCCAGGGTTAAAGGTAAAGGAGAAATATTGCAAGAAGCCAGAAAGAAACAATTCAAGTATCATGGAGCCAGTCACAATAACACAAGATTTAGCAGCTTCTACGTTAATGGATCAGATGGCTTAGAATATGATATTTCAACAGACAGAGGAGCTAGGGTTGCAACCAAGATTCACCTACCCAGCAAAAGTAAGTATAATCCTTCAGGGGGAAGATTGATATTCAATGAGATAAAAGACATTCAAGAATTCTTGACTGAAAACCAGAGCTGAACAGAAAATTTGACTCTCATGTATAAGACTGGAAAGAAGTACAAAAAAAAGTAAGCAGGAAAAGGAAATCATAAGTTGTTTAGTAAAGTTAAAATGTTTTCATTCCTACATGGGAAATTTATATTTGTAACTCATAAGATATTTCTCATTATATGGGCAGTTACAAGAAGTACATATAGAAAGAGAGCATAGGTGTGAGTTGAACATGAAGGGATGATATCTAGAATAATAAAATTAAGGGGTGAGATAGAAATGTATTGGGAGAAAAAGAAAGAGAGAGGTAGAATGGGGTAAATTATATTACTTGAAAAGGTAAGAAAGAGATTTTACAATGGAGGATAAGGGGAGGAGGTGAGGGGGAGTGAGTGAACCTTACTCTCATCAGAATTATCTCAAAGAAGGATTAACACATACACACACCCTCGATTGAGCATAGAAATGTATCTTACCCTACAGGAAAGTAGGAGGGGAAGGGGATAAGAGAAGAGGGGATCATGATAGAAGGGAGGGCAGATTGGGGAAGTGATAAACAGAAGCAAAATACTTTTGAGGAGGGACAGGATGAAAGGAGAGAGAGAAAAGAATAAACAGGGGGAGAAATGCAAATTAAACAATTATGAGGTATCTCATGCCTATTACATTGGTTAATAGAACAGAAAAGGATGTTGGAGGGGATGTTGGAAAAATGATATATTAATTCATTGTTGATGGAGTTGTGAACTGATTCAACCATTCTGTAGAACAATTTGGAACCATGCCCAAATGGTTATAAAACCAGATGTACCCTTTAACCTAGCAATACCAATACTAGGTCTGTGTCACAAAGGAGATAAAAAGAAAAAAAAATAAAGGAAGTGATCTATTTGTGCAAAAAAATATTTATAGTAGTTCTTTTCTCGGGGCAAAGAATTAGAAATTATGGGAATGCCTATCAATTGGGAAATGACTAAGCAAATTGTGATATGTGATTATGATGGAATACTATTGAACTATGGGAAATGATGATCAGCATGCTCTCAATGAAACCTGGAAACACTTATATGAGATGATGCAAAGGGAAATATGCTGTGTACAAAGTAATAGCAATATTGTAAAACGATCAGCTGTGAATGACTTACCTATTCTCAGCAATACAATGATCCAAGACAAAACTGAAGGACTTATCATGAAAAATGCTATGGATCCCCAGAAAAGAACTGATGGTATCTAAAAGTAAATTGAAGCATACCTTTTTTTAAAAATTTATTTTCTTGAGGTTTTTTTGGTTTGTTTTCTTTCTCAACACAACTCTTATGGATGTGTTTTGTATGACTCCCATTTATAACCTATATAGAATTACTTGCCTTTTCAATGAGGGGGATTGGGGAGGGAGGAAGGGAGAGAATTTGGAACTCAATGTTTTAAAAATGAATGTTAAAAATAGTTTTTTTATATATGTAACTGGGGAAAATAAAATACCAAATAAGAAAATAAAAGAAATTCATAAGCACCCTTGATCTACCAGTTCTGTTTTGAGCTCTGGACATCCCATCAAACATGTATGTTATCAAGCTTTTGCACATCCATATAACAGTGACAGTGATGGCGATAGGAATTTAGACCATTTCATATAAGAATCAATTTTAAGGTTAGTTAGCTTGAGAAAACATTATTTACCAGGTTGTGATGTTTATCTTTTAAGATTTTGAAGAGTAGCTAAGTTGATGACAGATTAGATTTATTTTGTTTTGTCTCAGAGATAGAGTAGTGAAAAATGCCTCAATTCAAGTGTTACCTCAGACCCTTCTCGCTATGTAACCCTGATCAAATCATTTAATTACTCTCAGCCTGTTTCCTTTCTGTAAAATGGGGATAATAGTAACTCCTTCATTGGATTCTTCTGAGAATCAAATGAGATGGCACATTAAAAATGCTTTTCAAACCTTAAAGCACTATAAAATACTAGCTTGAATAAGTATATAGTAATATAATTTAAGTATTTAAATTTTTCTTTGTGTGGTTTTTTTTTTAATGAAAGCTTTGAATTGCCACTCTCATATGTCATGCCAGGAAATGAAAACTGAATGGAAGAAAGAAGATTGAAAATGCATAATTAGAATTGTTTCAGAGGGGAGAACCACTGGGTACAGATATACATCAAGGCAGTCTCAAGAAGGGGGCAGGCACCCATCCCAGGAAATGTGTCAGAGACAAAAGATTGGTATAACAGATTTTGTAGAATTTCCTTTCATTGTGTTGTTTTAAAATTTATTTTATTGTGAACTTAAGAAACAAAGCAAGCATTTCCATAATGTAGCAGAACAGAAAAAAAAATTGTACGTGAACCTGCAAATCTGAATCTCTCTTTTCCTCTGCAGACATGTGTGTGTACATGTGTGTGTGTGTGTGTGTGTCTGTGTATGTTTCCAGAAGTCAGCAAGGAGGAGTCTCTCGCTAAGACTTCTGAAGTGGAGGCTGAGGAGGCCACACCTAGACCATGGAGGAGTAGGAGGAAAAAGAGTTGAAGCAACCCCTGTGGGCTGCTGGGAAGGGAGAAGAAGGATGGAGGAAGTTTCAGGAGCTGCACAGAAAAAAAAAATGAAGCAGGAAAATTAAATCATCAGGAAGTTATGGAGGAAGATACTAGGGCTTAAGCTGCCTCCAAACTGTAAAGGTAAAAAGACTTGTTTGGAATAGGAATTGCAAGTTGAAGAAAAGAAAAAAAAAGGAATGTACTGCAAGGGGAGGGACAATGAATGAGTGAAGCTACTGGAAGTGAGTACTGTTGAAGCAGAAAGATCGGAGAGGAAGATAAAAAGAAAGAATCCAGATCTAGACTTTTCAGAGTATACAGCTGCTCACTTACAACAGGATCATCAGTTGAGCAGGCAGAACAAACCTGATATGGAAACTTAGCAAAAAACTGAGAGAAAAACACAGAGGAGAGTTCTACCCAACATTTAATAGTCTTCTTCATGAAACACACATACCTTCTACAGAGGAAATTGAAAGGATGTTATAGAGCTAAAATAAAAAAAAAAAGAGAAAAATGCGGTGGAAGTCGTCCTAAGATTTTTAGTTTTAATCTAATCAGAAGCTAATTATGGCTTTTAACAGTTTCTTAAAATGAAAATTTCTTGATATTTTTGTTTCTACACCATCTAAATTTTGCTCTACATTTCCCTCTTTCCAGCAAGCCATGCCATAAAATAATTTCCGAGTTACATTAATTTTATGAGTAATAGACTGAAGACCAAAATATCTCTTCCCACCTACACCCCCAAAATACTTTTCAATTTCTGAAAATGTGACTTAGAAAATGATTTTATTGCCATCTAATCCCTTCTTATCTTGATTTTTACAAACAAATCTTATGACTGGAGACTGACCACCTACAGTCCAAGTGTCATTGTTACTAAGATGTAAAGCAAAATGGAAAGTTGGGTTCAGTGTGAAAACTTACAGGATAGCCACTGGGCAATCAGACTAATGTAAGGTTAGCATGGTGAAGTTTACTGGGGGAAAACCTGGAAATCTTGAAGATCTCTGTTGAAATTCTGACATTGACACACATTTGCTTTGTGGGATAAGCAAGTTATTTAATACCTCAAGGCCCTCTAAAACTGAGTATAAATTAAACATAAATTGCCAATCTTCATTAAAGGAGTTTTTATATTAAGAGTTTCCTACAATGATGCAACCACATGTTTGCACTAAACTATGACATTCTCCTCCCACTTACCACGATAAAAAAAGAAAAGAAAAAAACCCCACAGATATTATATATATATATATATATATATATTCCCCCCAAACTGATCCCAACACATAAATGACACACCCCACCTCTCAAAGGCAATTACCTTTCTGTGTTACCAGTTTTCAGAGCCTAAGGTTTTGATACTGTTTTATTTTAGTTAAATTATACTTCCATGTGCAAATGAATTTTAAAATTAACTTTCAATAATTTAACCCATTCTCTAATTTAAAATCTATGTTGTGAAAGGCTTCTGTTTTTGTTTGTGCATTTTTATAATTTAAATAAGTCTAAAGCAGCCTCTAGGATACACAAAAATAGCAATACTACAGGGGAATTATGGAGTTATTTCTGTGTGTGTGTGTGTGTGTGTGCATGTGTGTGTGTTTCTGTCATTGACTTAAATCTTTGAATCATATAATCCCATCATTTTATACATATGTGTATATTTAATTTAGGGAATCAAAATTATCACTAAATATCTGTATAGTTTTCTTGTACTGTCCACATGATGTACCTTTTGTATGAATATGATAAGTGTGTCAGTTAGAGTGCAAAAATTTAGTTAAATCACTGAACAAGGCATGGCTGTGTTGCCTTCTAGTTTCCATTAAATAATCGGCATTTAGTAACTTTGCCACAGTGAAGCTCTCCAGTGCCATCTTCTGGTGTAAAAGACCTGTAAAAGAGACATACATAAAATCTTAGACAATGTTTTCTGGCAAAAGACACATTCAATTTTTCTGATTGATTATTGAAAAGTGATCTCATCTTAACCTGAATAGGATAAGATATGTAATAAAATTTAATTTTAAATTATTATAATTTATTCCCATAATGTACTGGCTCTAATGTGAAACTAGGTCATAAAGAAAATCATAGAAGGAATAATGATCAAACTATTCAAAATTTATTTCAGATCATTATCAATATCTATGAAAGACTATACCAATTCTTTTTATTGGAATTTAAATCATTAATATTCTTAGAGGAACATAGATGTTATATGAAATTTGTTCTAAATAAATTATTTAATTTAGTTCTGAGATTTTAATTATTTTAAACATCTTGTTAATTTCCAAACTCTGTGAAATGTTGCCTTGAAGGACTTGTTAAAGACTTGTTTAACTTCAAACAAGGAAGATAGTTATATCTTTTAAATATAGTTTCTCTATTACATGTTAAGAAGAATATTTAAATAGCTCTTACTTAAATTCTGATTATCTCATAATAATAACTAGCTCACTTAACAGAATTGTATAATGGGACAGGGTAGACCTAGACATTAACAGAAACTGGTAATTATAATAAACTATGCCCACAAGTCCCTCTATCAATAATGTCATTAGTATATTTTGTTACAAAGGAGTTACTAACATCTAGCCAAATATTAAAAAAAAAGGTTTTTATTTTTTGAATCTTAAATGTCAGCTTCAACTCTCACAGTATTGTGCAATGCTCTTCAATCTGAGTCCCTCCAAAATGAACTGATTTATATTATACAACTTCTTTGAAATACTCACAAATAAGGGCATCATTTCAACTGCCACAGCAGTTTCAGCAGCAGCAACACAACAAAAATAAGTACTCTCAGAACAAATCTGCTATTGATTAGTTTCAGTTTTGTTGAAAAATAAGGCAAATTCTCACAACTCTTGTTTGCATTTCTTACTTTCATGAAATATAATTATAATAATAATCTAAATTTGTAGCAGGACATTTTTAAAAGTATGTTCTTAATAGCTCTATTTTAGATGAACATTTAAAATAAAATCATGATTTAAATTGTAACTATTGTTTTATGACCACAGAAATGTCAAAATAAGCATAATTTCTAAAAATTGGCAGTGTTGAATAATGGCTAGGGTGCTGGACTAGAATCAAGGAGATCTGAGTTCAAATCCAAAAGCCGTGTGACCAAATATATGTCACTTGACCTTCCTGAGCCTCAGTTTCCTCACCTTCAACATAGGTATAGTAAGATTTGCAGTACTAATTTCAACCAGGGGTAGGGAATCTGTGTCCTCAAGGTCACATGTGGCCCTCTAGCTCCTCAAGTGCAGTCCTTTGACCAAATCCAAAGTTCACAGAACAAATCCCCTTAATAAAAGGATTTGTTCTATAAAACTTGGACTCAGTCAAAAGGCCCATAGTTGCAGATTAGTTTGCAGAGAGTTGCATCCCCTATCCTTTGGAACTATTAGCTCTAAATACTTTAGATTCTGCACCTTCTCTGTCTCCATAGGAAAATTTAGTACAAATTAGATTTAATTATCCATATTATTCAGGCAAAGCATACTTTAGTTTGTTATTCATGCTACTGAATGGGGGAAACCCACCATATTTTAGAAAACAACATTGGAGAAGTGAATTATCAAAATCAATTACTAACTTGCCATTTTATTTTTTCAAGTAAACTCAGCTTACCTTGGGGATTTGGGGCAGGTGCCTAAAGGCTTTAAATTTCAGCCTGTGCTACTCCACAGATTTCAGCTCTTCAGATTTATTTCTCTAGGGCTAACAGGTATAAAAGCATTTAAGAATGATGACCAATAGCAGAAAGTAAAAGTTTCATCTTCAAATTTAGAGCAGAGCTCTTTGGTCTGTTCTGTATTTTTTCCTTTGTTACTAGACAACAAAACAATTCAAAATCAGTGAAGCTATGAGAGGTCTCATCAGTAACCCCTGGAAAAAGAAGGAAAATAAGTAACTCGTTTTAAAATGGATAGTATGACTTCTGAGTGTTCTGCCTTACAAATAAACCATTTTGCTCTACTATAGCTATGATACTGGATAATTTTTTTTATTTTACTTTATATTAGGATTCAACAAAGTATACCATGTTAAGCTTTTATTTCAAAGCTTTGTGACTTAAACTTAGGTCTTTCTTATCCAGAAATTACATGGTTTTTTTTTTTAAAGTCAATAGGAACTTTTCTTTATATAATATACTCTCCTTAGCGCTTTCAATTGTAAAGTAGTCTCTGAGGAGTTGAATGACAGGAGTTTTTGACTTTAATGTCAATTCATGGAATACCTTCTGTAATTGCTGTTCCCCTCCCATTGCATTGCAAACATATTTAACATGACAGCCTTGAGAAGACATTTGCAGATGAGCAAATATTTTGATTGGCTTCTAGGACTAAGGATTGATTCTTGCTAGTGATAATCATACTTCAAATATCCATATATATACATATATAATATATATATATATAGATAGATAGATAGATAGATATAGATATAGATACAAATATATTCAAGCGCATTTCTACTTTTTCTGCCTATAAAGGAAAATTGAGAAATTCTCAACCATAATTTATTCTTGGTAAAATCCATTTTTAAATATTGTTGAATAATTCTCTGATATATAAAAGCTAAAAATATACCTTATCTCTTTAATAGTTTTTAAAATAAAACTTAACTTTTCTTTCATCTATATTTTACTCATAAATTAAAGTCACATAATAATTTTGCATAGAATAGATATGATAAGATTATTCATGCAATGCCTTTTAACAAGTTTGACCAAAATGTTTTAAGGAGAAAAAAAATAACTCCAGGAATTTTCAAAAATACCATATTTTTTTGCTGGTTACATTTTAAATGAACTACTTCAGAATGTTTAATTAGGCACTACCAGATTTCCTTAAAAAATAATGATCAAGATCAAGACAAAATATTTCTTGCTTACAAAATCATCTTTTATTTATATGAAGTAGTTCTTTTTTTAAATTTTTGTATAATAGGGACATTACTAGTACATTCTGGGGGCATGTTCACTTTATGATCTTGCTTTTTGATATGTCCAATGATACAAAATAAAGTATTTTATCATGTGAAAGCCATACTGACTATTTCTGGTCTGCAACCTCATGGAAAAAAGGGTCATTTTGATTAGCTGCTGAACTAGAAATGCTATTCAAACAAAAGTTTGCCATTATATCTTTGCTGGCTGGTAGGTTTGAATAGACAAGACAGACTATAAGAATCTGACTGTTGAGATATACTTCAGGCCTCATTCTCTCCATCTGGAGCATCATGGACCAACAGGCCTTTGCTCTTTGCCTTTTAGTGTTTGCTCTTTCCTGATTTAAGGTAAAGGACTATCAGAGTAGACTGTGAGCTTGTGAGCATGTGAAGTACAGAGGGTAAGCCCAGCAGAGGTACAGGAGATAGAATTTATGTTTGTTTGTTTTTTTTCCAAAGAGTTGAGCTCAGAGTGTTGCAATATTTTAATAATCCATGACCCCGGATAGTACTAGATTGAATATGGAAAAGAAGTAAAAAAGTGGTTGATCTTCTTGCTTGCACAATTTCAGAAGTGAACTTGTTGACATAAATTCTTTGTATTAAGAGACTACTCTGATATAAAGTGGTAGAGGGGAGAGTTTGCCCCCAGGTATTAGTGAAAATGTTTTATATTTCTGATCTTTCTATAGTATCCACCCATCCATCCATTCATCTATCTATCTATCTATCTATCTATCTATCTATCTATCTATCTATCCACCTATTTACATAAATATATATTTGTAAAACTTAATGTATGTTCATTTGATACATAGGAAGAAACAAGAAAACATATGAAAACATAAAACTACACACTTACCACATATTTGATGAACTGAACTTCTTTGATTTTCTTTTTCTAATAAAAGGAAATAATTTTCTTGCTAAAACTTCAGCTTTTTATCCTTTGAAGCTACAACTTACATTTCTCAAATAGTCCCTTAGTATTAATGAGACACAGGATTAAAAGCAAAATTGCTATCTAACAATCTCTGCTTCTGATGAGTTTCTATTTTCAGAGCTTGATGTTATAATACTAAACTGTATTAAAACATACCTTTGGAAAAATGTGAATAGAGAAGAAATATAAAGCACTTTGACCACATAAATATAAAGCACTATAATACTTTATTTTGAAAATTAATTTGTTCCTTTTTTTCTGTAGAAGTATATTCATTAACACCTGATTGACACCTAATAGCATACCATTTGTTTTGGTTACAGAAATTTCTGGACTACTATTTTAGACAGACATGGAGGAATTTTTACTTTCATAGCATTGCAAACATGATAATAAATGCCAGATTTTCCAACATAATATGCCCAGGATTTATGCAAGTAAGACTATAAACATCTCAAAGGATCATCAACTCATGAAGAAGAAAAATCAATAAATTATACATTTTTCATAGATACTATGTTACCCAAGTTAATACTTCATCTAAATATCTGAAAAGGAAAACTTTTTTGTCCCATTGTTTAACACATTGTATCTTTTATATTTAAGTGTATCTTATTAGAGATTGGAATAATTTTATTTGTATGTTAATTATCCTAATGTTTTTAATTATAACCAGTCAAAAAATTTGAAATATAAATAAAATAAAGAATGCTATTTCAGTTTAAAATTCTATTCTATTATATATAACTAAAAAACATAAAGATGTAAATGAATAATATACATTTTACGTGTGTTCAAATATTTATGTTCACACACATTCACACATACTGCTAAGATTGGGAGAAGACTTTTTTCTTTACATTATCACACACTGGATCAATTCAGTTTCCAAACTGCAAACATCTCTAAGCAGCTATTGTGTGTAACACTATCTTAGATGATGACAATGGTATAAAAAAATTAGGTCATATTGCTTTACCTGAACTAATTCTCAGACTTAAGAAATGTATGTGTTTCTGTATGTAGAAGAGAAGAGTCATCAAAAAAAGATATCCCCAAAATAACATCATTTGATTTGATTTTTAAAGCAGGGGAGAGAATTCAACAATTGAAAAGAGTAGACCATGACAAATATGTAAGAGAATATGAGGCAAGACACATAGAAGAAAATGCCCAATTTTGGGAGTAAAATGGATTGGTATGAAAAGCAGCTGGAAAAGTAGAGTAGAAGCAAATTACAGATGTCATTGAAAGCTGAAAAGGGAGAGCTTAAATTTAGTAAGTGATAGTGAATTGCCAGATTAGAGTTCTACCATAACAAGAACTATATTAAATAATGATGATTATTTTGCATCATAAGTCCTTCAGAGTTGTCCTGGATTGTTGTATTGCTGAGAATAGCAAAGTCCTTCATAGCCAAATATCTGCCAATATGGCTGTTACTTTGTACATGGCACATTTCACTTCCCATCAGCTCATATATCTTTCCAGGTTTTTCTCTGAGAGCATCCTGCTCATTATTTCTTATAGTACAATAATATTCTATCAAATTCACATACCATAATTTGTGCAACCATTACCTAATTGATGGGCATTCCTTCAACTTCTAAATCTTTGCCCCCAGAAAATAACTACTATACATATTTTTGTACATATAGGTACTTTTTCTTTCTTTTTTTAGTTAATTTATTTTGATTTATCAAGAATCACTTTCATAAGCTTTTGAGTTTTAAATTTTTCTTCTCCTCTCTTCCCACTTCCCTCCCCAAGACAGTGTGCAATTTGATATAGGTTATACATATGTATTCCTGTTGAACATATTTTCACATTAGTGATGTTGTAAGTAAGAATTAGAACCAATAGGGGAAACCATCAGAGAGAGGAAACAAAACACAATAGGAGAAAAATAATTAGTATGCTTTGATCTGCATTCAAACTCCATAGTTCTTTCTTTGGATGTGGATAGCATTTTCCATCATGAGGACTTTAGAGATGTCTTAGATCCTTGTATTGCTGAGAAGGGTTAAATCTACCAATATTAATACCTAAATGATTATGTTATTCCCTTCTTGATCCAAATCTGATGAAAATAAGACTCAAACAATGCTTATCTCCATCCCTTCTTTCCCTCTGCTGTAATAGGTTTTTGTGTCTTTTCCCATAATGTAATTTACTCTTGTCTGCCTCCTTTCCTTTTCTCTCAGTACATTTTCTTAGATCAGATTAATCCACTTACTTAGATCCATTTAACCCACTTGATTAGATTTTTTTAATCATTATGTCAAAGTCAACTTATACCCTCTACCTCTATGTATACCCCTTTAACATGGTGTAATAACAATACAGTTCTCAAGAGTTACAAGTGTCATCTTACCTTGTAGGGATGTAAACACTTTGTCTTTATTAATAAACAACATGTTTTTTCTTTCTGTCCATTTACCTTTTTATGTATCTCTTAAGTCTTGTATTTGAAGATCGAATTTTCAGTTGAGCTCTGTTCTTTTTATCAGGAAGTTTTGGAAGTCCCCTATTTCATTGAATATCCATCTCCTCCCCTGAAAGATCATGCTCATTTTTGCTGGGTAGTTGATCCTTGGTTGTAATCCAAGCTCTGTTGCTTTACAGAATATCATATTCCATGCTCTATGGTCTTTTAATGTAGAAGCTGCAAGGTCCTATGTAATCCTGACTATGGTTCCATGACACATAAATTGTTTCTTTCTAGCTGCTTGCAGTATTTTCTCTTTGATCTGGTCATTTTGGAATTGGGCTACTATATTCCTTGGCATTTTCAATTTGGGATCTCTTTCAGAAGCTGATTGGTGGATTCTTTCTATGGCTATTTTACCCTCTGGTTCTAGGACCTCAGGGAAGTTTTCCTTTATGATTTCTTGAAAGATACTGTCCAGACTCTTTTTTTTAATCATTGGTAGACCAATACTTTTAAAATTGTCTCCTGGATCAATTTTCCAGGTCAGTTGTTTTACCAATGAGGCCTTTTACATTTTCATCTTTTTTTTTCATTCTTTTGTATTTGTTTGACTGATTCTTGCTCTCTCATAGAGTCATTAGCTTTCATTTTCCCAATTCTAATTTTTACCAAATTGTTTTCTTTTATTAGACTTTGTACCTCCTTCCCCATTTGGCTAATTGTATTTTTTAGGGACTTGTTTTCTTCAGTGTACTTTTTTTTCCACTTGGCCAATTGTATTTTTTAAGGACTTGTTTTCTACAGCTAATTTTTGTCCTTCCTTTTCCAAGCTATTGACTCTCTCTTGCATACCTCTCATTTCTCTTTCCATTTTTTTCTACCTCTGTCATTTGATTTTTAAAATCCTTCTTGAGCTCTTCTAAAAAGACCTTTTGGGCTTCAGAACAGTTCACATTCCCTTTTGAGGTTCCAGATATGGGTTTGTTGACAATGTTGTCCTCTTCAGAATTTCTGCCTTGATCTTCACTCTTCTCATATTAAGAATCTATCATACATTTCTTTTTGCCCATGGTGTTTACTTATTTCCTGGCCTTTAAAGAAATTGAGCCCTCCTGCTTGGGAGCAGAGGGCACTGACCTAAGCTTCTTGTGTTAGGAGCCTAGGACCTGGTCACTGGCTTTGTGTTCTTGGGCCTCCAATGCTGGCAGTTGGAGGCTTTAGGTTTCTGGGAGCTTACCTGGTGTTGGCCTGGAATCAGTAACACTATAACTCTAGGGATAGGTTTGGGTGTTGCGGCTCCTGGAGATTTCCTGTTCACCTAGGCCTTTCCTTCCTTTCACTTTCTTCAGTTATTTTCATATGGATGTTGTAGGGTGTTTATCTGTCTGGGGCCCCTTGGAGTGCTGCTTCCCTTAGTTTTGCTGAGGCACTGGGCAAGCTAGTTGCTGTAGAATGCCGAGGCACCTGATGGTTTTCTGAGCTGGTTTCCACTAGTTCCCCCACCCTCAATGACACATTGGGGTCCAAGTGTTGGTGTTTGCCTACTCCACCACCTGGTCTTCAGGATCTCCTCCTGGTATGCTGAGGTGGGGCTTTCCACTAGCTTGCTGGGATGCCTCCCATTCTATAATGCTCCCCTTCCCCCTGGGCAAGAGGGGCCCTTCCTGTTAATTCCTCAAGCTACCTGGGCTACTGGACTGCTGCACCCTATCTTTCTTCTGGTTCAGCTTTTCCAGGGTTTTTCCTGGGGTGATATTTTCTGGGTTGTCAGGGGTTAATAAGGGAGAGTAAGAGAGACTCATCTCTTATTCTGCCATCCTGGCTCCCAGAAGCAGAATTCCCCCACCCTTTTCAGTTTTGATGTTGGTAATTTGTTTTTGTTTTTTCTTTCTTTCTTTTTTTTTAAATCAAATAAACCAAAGTTTTATCTATTTTATTGTTGTTTTATTTTTTCACAAAACCTGCTCTTAGTTTTATTTATTTCTTCAATAGTTTTCTTAATTTCAATTTTATTGATCTCTGCTTTGGTTTTCAAAATTTTTGATTTGGTATTTTATTGTGAATCTTTAATTTGTTCTTTATCTAGCTTTGTTTTTTAGTTGCCTGCCCAATTCCTTGACCTCTTCTTTCTCTATTTTATTCATATAAGAATTTAGAGATGTAAAACTTCCCCTAAGAACCATTTTCATTGTATCCCAGAAGTTTTGGTATGTGGTCTCATTATTGTCCTTCTCTTGAATAAAGTTATTGATTTTTTTTTCTATGATTTGTTATTTGACCCACTCATTCTTTAGGATTAAATCATTTATTATTAAATCATATATTATCTTTCCATGACACATTATTACATGTAATTTTATTACATCATCATCTGAAAATAAGATGCAGTTTATATTTCTGACTTTCTGCATTGTATTGTGAGTTTTTCCTGCCCTAATACATGATCAATTTTTGTACAGATGCCATGTACCTGAGAGAAAATGTTATATTCCTTCCTATTTTCATTCCTTTTTCTCCAGAGGTCAAACATATCTAACTTTTCTAAAATTCTATTCATCTGCTTAACTTTCTTCTTGTTTATTTTGTGGTTAGACTTATCTAGCTCTGAGAGGGGGAGACTTAGGTCCCCCTACTAGTATAGTTTTATTTTCTATTTCTTCCTGAAACTCCCTTAACTTCTTCTCTAACAATCTGGATGCTATTCCATTTGGCACATATATGAATAGTAATGATATTACTTCATTCTCTACAGTGACTTTTGTTAGGATGTCATTTCCTTCCTTATCTCTTTTAATTAGATCTATTTTTGCTTTGCTTTGTCTGAAATCCCCTATTTCATTGGATGTCCATCTCCTCCTCAGAAAGATTATGCTCAATTTCACTGTGTCATTGATCCTTGGTTGTAATCCAAGCTCCTTTGGCTTATGGAATATTATATTCCACACCCTCCAATCTTTTAATATAGAAACTGCAATGTCCTGTGTAATTTTGACTGAAGTTCCATGAAATTTAAATTTTTTTTTGGCTGCTTGTAGTATTTTCCCTCTGACCTGGTAATTTTTTAAATTTGGCTACAATATTCCTTGACATTTTCAATTTGGGATCTCTTTCAGGGGGTGATCAGTGGATTCTTTTGATGACTATTTTACCTTCTGGTTCTAGGACCCAAGGGTTCTTTTTCTTGATGATTTCTTGAAAGATGCTGTCCAGACTCATTGTTTTCATCATGGTTTTCAGGTACAGCAATAATGTTTAAATTGTCTCTCCTGGATCTATTTTCCAGGTCAGTTGCTTTACCAATGAGGTGTTTTGTGTTTTCTTCTATTTTTTTTCATTCTTTTATTTCTGTTTGACTGATTCTTTATATCTCATAGAATCATTGTCTTCTACTTGCCCAACTTTAATTTTTAAGAAATTGTTTTCTTCTATTAGATTGTGTGCCTCCTTTTCCATTTGGCCCATTTTACTTTCTAAGGAGTTCTTCTCTTCAGTGACTTTTTGTGCCTCCTTTTCTATTTGACCAATTCTACTTTTTTAAGGAGTTTTTTCTTCAATCTACTTTTTTTCCCATCTGGCCAATTGTATTTTTTAAGGAGTTGTTTTCTTCAGCGTACTTTTTTGCCCCATTTGGACAATTGTATTTTTAAGGACTTGTTTTCTATAGCCAATTTTTGTACTTCTTTTTGCAAGTTATAGACTCTCTCTTGTATACCACTCATTTCTTTTCCCATTTTTTTCTTCTGCCTCTCTTACTTGACTTTTAAAATCCTTCTTGAGCTCCTCCAACATGGCTTTTGGACTTGAAACCAGTTCATAGTCCCCTTTAAAGTTTCGGATGTGGGTGTATTAAGAATGTTATCTGCTCCTGAATTTTTGTTTTCATCTACCCTGTCCCCATAATAAAATCTATGTTCATTGTCAGTTTCTGCTTGTTGTTAATGTTGTCTACCTGTTTTCTGGCTTTTAAAATTGAACTCTCCTGCTATAGCACAGGGGAAACTAACCAAGCTTCATATGCCAAAAGCCCAAGACCTGAGCACTGGCTTGTGAGCTGGAACCTCAGGTGCTAGCAGTTGTTGGCTGTAGGAGTCTGGTAGTTTAACTGGTGCTGAGCTGGGGTCAACAATGCTGGAGCCCTCAGGGTGGGTGTGAGGAGTCTGGCCCCTGGAAGACTCCTGCCCACCCAGGCTTCTTTAAAGCACTCAAATGTTTGGCTGCTGGAGGATGTCCTAAGTTTCAGGGACTGTTTTCAGGTGTTTTCAGAGATAATTCTAGGGACCTGTAAGTGTTCAGTTCTTCCAAGGTTGTGTGGTCTAAGGACAGATGTTTATCACTCTCCCGGCCTGTGCTCTGCTCTGTAAGTGACCACAGGCTCTCTCTTCTGTTCTAGAAGTGTGAGGAGTGCCCCTATCCACTGTGGCAACAAGCTGTCTTGTGCCAATGTTACTCCTTGCCCTGAAAGTGACACCCAGCACTGAGACCCCATTCTACGTATGGGAAAAACAGCAAAGTCCTGCCTCAGTGAAGTCATTTTGGGGTGGGCTCAGGCAAGTCCCTGCCTTTACTCCCATCTTAGCTTGGCCCCTCTAGGATGCTGTTAAGCAAGTGTCAAGCCCCAATAGAAATAGGACCACTGAATAATACATATGGATCCTTACAGGCTGCACATTGATTTTAAAAATCATGTATTAATATTTTCTATCTCTTATTGTATTTTGATATTTTAAATACTTTTCAAATTAATTTTTACCTGGTTTGGACTATTGCTGGGAATGTTGTGGGCCTCATATAGTCACAGACTGTGTTTTTAAGTAGATTTGAAGTATAACAAAATGTTATCATGTAAGATGTTTCTAATTATTTGAACAAATGCAAATATTATTTTATATGTGAAACATAGTACTTTTTAATGAAAAACAAAAGTGCCTATTAACTTCAGAATAGTTCGTGTAACAGACTATTCAAAGACCAGATTGTCTAAGGATAGAGAAGCTCATCACCATAATTTTGACTACTTGGTTATGATTTATTTTTCCTACATGGTGACCACTCAAGCTTATAAAAATATAGCTCCTTCTGTTTCTGTATTACATATGAGAAAGTGATATTAAAGGAGACAGAAAATAAAAAAAAGGTTTTTGTTTACAAACACTTTAACTCTTCGTACTTGTGATAGCTCTGTCTACTGATTAAAGTGTTGAAGTGCTTTTGGAGGAACTTAACTATATGGATATTTACATTTGTGCTATTGAATAAAATGATGAGTGAAAAAAATGTAGTTAAATATAAAGTTGACTTATAGTTAACCTTAGAAGAACAAATAAAGGAGCTAGCAGAATTCATTATATCTTCCAATTAAAGTTAAAAACATATTGAGCAAGATATTAGTTTTGTAAGATGTATTATAAGCACGCATAAGTAAGTAGACCACCATGAAGATAATTGTCTCTTATGAGAAAGAATCTATGACAGTGAATAAAGTAGAGAAATTTTGTGAAGATATCTGTCTTTCCTCTGAAACAAACAAACAAAACAAAAACAAAACAAAACAAAATACTTTGCTAATATTTTACTTGATACTTGGAATACTAAAGCATTGGTAAATCACTATGAAAGAAGAATGAAAGATTCTGAGTAATGTCACCTCAAGGGAGGAGGGAGATAATTGATATTCAGTGAGTCCATAGAGAACTTCACTCTCTATCCAATCAAACCAGACTAGCTTGAGAATATTTACATGCCTTACAAGATGTAAGGCAAGATTTAAACTAATCCCAAATGAAAATCTACAATCTTGAGAAACTAAATGAAGGAAGCAAATCAACATTAAATAAAATATAAGCACATAGGTACAATTATTTATCTAGAAGATGTATCCAGTTCAATGATAAAAAAGAGATCATGGAAATCTACAATTTATCACCTCCAAATATCTACCCTCCCGCTTGAGACTGATTTACATAAGATTATCTCAAAACTGACCTCATTATATTTTGTTTATCCTCATTTAGTGTTTCAAAGTCTGTGGCCCTTGCATGTACTTTAATAATTAATACCATGTTGTCTAATAATATCCTTAGATCCTAAGGCTTACACAAAACAAATCAAATAATAAGTAACTTAAAGAATGATGACAAGTAGATAAGAAATGGAGTAATTTTTTCCAGCATTTACATAGTCATCATTAGCATTTGTGACCAGAGTAGAACTAACATGTTTGGATTCTGCCACCTTATTCTTCCATTAACTATGTGATGAAGTAACAATGGCATGAGATGAAATTAATAAGAGCAACTGAATGACTATATAAATACAGAAGCAATCCATATTGTAGGTGGCAGATCTAACAGGAACTCAGAGATCACACATATGCATACATACATATGTTTACATATGTGGTTTATTTTCTTTTGGGGACAATTGGGGTTAAGTGACTTGCCCAGGATCACACAGCTATAAAGTGTTGGAGGCTGGATTTGAACTCAGGCCTGCTGACTCCAGGGCCCATGCTTTATCCACTATACCACCTATCTGCTCCATGTGTGTGATTTATAAAGCACTTACTATCTGCACTATTTTAAGCACAGTCAAAAAGTCAGTACCCTCAAGAAGCTCAAATTAATGGCACAGCCAATACACAAAAAAGTTTTATCTGCAGGATATTTGATGAGGTTCTAAGTTCTTTAACATGAAGTAATGCAATTTCTTTAACAATATTTCCATTGATAAAGCCATCTCCATTTAAAATTTTGAACCATTTGACATTACCAAAAAGGCTTTATTAGTGAGAATATTCTTTTCTTAGTCTTTGGTAGCTATGGTTTTGAGGCTGTAGCACATGCACAGGCATAGATCAGGTCATGTTTCCAGAGTAATTGCTCCCTTTGCATAATGATCGTGGGATCTAGTCTGGAAACACGGCCTGTATTCTTGGGAGTGATGCTATTTCTAGGCAGCTTGAGTTTATATTCCAGTGGTTATTAGTTGGTTATTATTTGGTATTGTAGATAGTAAGGATGGTTGGTTATTGAGAGAATTTTTTTTTCTTGACTAGTACGTATCATTTATTATCTCTGACTTACTGATGTGTATATCTTGGTCTATGTCTATGTCTCCATCCGTCTAGATCTCTATGTTGGCATGCATATATGTATAGCATATGGGTATAGGTATATGTATATGCAAATTCATATGCATACATATATAGGAAAAATAGTCATATGAATGCACCTGCAGGCAAATTTAGCTATGTATTTTACATGCACATGAATATAAATTGTGAAATACACACACATGCATATGTTTAAATTGGTATGGATTAACATGTAGTTGATATAGGTGATATGTATGTGTATCTATCCAGTTAGATAAATGTATATCCATGTGCCTAGGTATATGATTGCTTACTTTCAGGTGCATATGTGTATGTATAAATGTGTGTATACACACATATATGTATATGTATATACATGTATACATATATGTGTGTATATACATATATAGAGATTTATGCATGTGTATTCATCTATCTGTGTAAGTATATACTTATGTGCAGTTGTATCCTTATGTTTTTCCTGAATGTGTGAATATATGTGAATGTATGTGTAAATGTGTTATGAGTATAGGTATGGATGCAAGTATTCCTGAATGTATACACACCCATCTATCTATTATATATATCTAGAGAAATAGAGATAGAGACACATAGTCTAAGGTTGAATAGAAGGAGGTTATTGGAGGATCTCATTTGGGAAATTGTATCATTATTTCAAAATCCTTTTTACTGTTGATTCCCACAGAATTTCACCATTTTCCTGCTAACAGATTACTAGTGATACATGTATCCTAGCCTAATATGGAACCCTACAGTCTCAAGAAAATTAGAATTGCAAGGCACCTTGAAGAGAATTGTAAAATGCACACAATAAATGCAAGGAGTTGGCAAACAATCACCAGATGACTTGTGCATCAAAAGTCATTTAAAATATTACAAACTTGTATCAGTAAGCATCAAAAGATGTACACCAGTCATAGAACTAGTATGAGGGGGATATATCTAAGTAATTTATTAGTGTCCACAAAATATCAAAAATAAAGGAATGTATTACAGTGTTTTGGGAGGATCTTTCAAGCTGGATTCATGCCGAATTGTGGGCAAGAATCACACATAATGAGAAAAACAAGAACAATTTCTAATCCATGGGATAGGGAGTATCCCACAAGCTCTATTGTGCAGTATTGGTTTTTCATGGGAGATCTCTAGAATACCTTATATTCATTTTGTTTGGAGATAACAAGTGTTGTTAAGAAAAAAAAAGAAAAGAAAAGTAAGAAATAAATTTAAAGGAAGGTTAAAAATGAGATGAGATCATGGTGAATGGAGTGACTTATCAGGAGGAAGAGAAAAAGTAAAACAAGAAAATGAAATTTTTTGTTTTGTTTTGTTGTGTTTTTAGGGAGAAGAGGATTGAAGGAAAAGAGGAAATAGATGTTAAGTTTTCTTCTTCAAAAAAAGAAAGTAATAAGAGAGTTATTTGTGATATTAATTCTTTACAAAGAATTAATCCCTGATGCAGAATGACAAATGTGCTGATGTACTTTAGTCACTTTCTGAGAGACAGATTGATATAATCAAATATTTTCTCAACCTCAGAGGATTTGAAGTTCTGAAATGTTAAAAAGATCTAGATTCTAGTCTTGGCTTTTCCTCTGGCTAGATACATAATCTTGATACATAACTTCTCTGAGACTCAGTTTCTCCATTTATAAAATAGATAAAATTTCGACCTTGAAACACTTTAAAATAAGCATTTTAAAAATTAATTTTTAAATTGAATTGAAAAATATTTCAAAGTTACATACAAATGTAAGGTAGCATTGTTGTGACTATTTTAAACAATGCAGGAAAAAGTATTGACAGCAATACTCACTTAAGTTTTAAACATGTATTCAAATGTATTTTGGCTATTGGCTTGATATTTGGGTAAAATGACTATTTGTATCTAGTGAAAGCAATCGCCTGGAGAGATTCATGAATTTTAATCTGAGATTCAAAATAAATAAACATCAAAAGTAATAGCAGTTATCTTCTTCTCTCAGTCAGATTATCCTCATAGCCTTCAAAGGTCTGGGTCCTTATGGAAAAAAAATAAAACAACTCTCTATTTTGTGAAGTATATTGTTATTAAAGAAAACTGGCTGATAGCTCAAGAAGACTTGGTAGTCCATTTTCTTCAATACCATAACTCTCAAATCTCTTTTCCCTGAAATTTCTCTGAGCTTTGGAATTAACTTATTGTCGTACATAGGAGAGGGAATAGAGATTAAACTTGTGCTTTGTAAAGGGGATTCCTTTATAAGGAAACTCCCTCTAAAACATCAACCAGCACATTTTCTGCAATTTAAAGCTGTAGAAAGCTGCCTACATCACATCAAGATCAAGTGACTTGCCCAGAGTCACAGAACTAAAGACATAATTTGTATGTGCCAGATGGAATACTTGAAATCAGTCTTCCTGCCTTCAAGCTCTATGTGATATTGTTCACAGAAGACAAAACTTTATGATACAGTCAAAACAGAATCTTCAACACTACAATAATTTTTTTTTATTTCTATTTCCCTGTTCTCCACCACTCTGTCCTTTAAAAACTCCATTCTTCACAGTTGTGGAAACAGAGCCAAGAGGATGGAGAGAATTGAACATTTTTTCTGAGCTTTCTAACCCAACCCTCTCAACTTTTAAAAAATGCCTCAAATCAAATTTTTAGTGAGTTAACAAAAAAAAGTCACAGTATTTCATTTTTCCAGCTCAACACACTTTAGGAAGGCAGAAAAAAAAAGTTCTCTTGTGAACACTGTGTTGGTACCTGGCCAAGAGCACTTGTAGAGAAAGTAGCATAGGTTGTGAGGCATGGAGGAAGAAGCAGGGCCTGAGGCACCAAGAGTGATAAGGGGACTACACTCCTGGTAAGAAAGGTAGTACAGAGGCCCCATTGTCATCACTGGCCACAGGATTAGATGCCATTTTGCAACTCCATAACCCATTACCAAGTTCTAGATGACAGTTCCAGGGTGGATAGGAACTGTAACAGTCTATGGTGAAGAGGGAGCAGAGACCTTACCTGGGTAAGACCTGGAGTACAGACCAAGAGGATAATGACCAGAACTTTCCCAGACCACACCTCCTTGGAAGCACCAAAATCCTACAGGCCCCAGATCTAGCCACAGAAGCTCAGACTAACCATCCTACCCCCAGCCTCTGAATTAACCAGAGCCCAAATCTAATCAAGAAATAACCTGGGGAAATTGGCAAATAACAACAACAAAAAGCAACAAAGTAAACAATGAAACACATTCTTTTAAAGTCATCGTATTTGTGTGATCTCTTTAATTAGGGCATGTCCAGTCTTATAGATTACAACCCATCCATTCCTTATCAAGTCCCTATCTTTGCATATATTCTTTACAGGAGATCCACTTAATATTCTGAGCCTTTACTCTAGATCTCTTATGCCATTATATCATTAAGGTTGCCTGTCTATTATACCTCACTTTCATAGGGAATATCATTTTTCCCACAGTCATACTCTTTCAACACTTCATGAAGACAATTCATCATTAGCAAGATGTTCCAGTCTACTTTGTGACTCTCCAAGGAATTTTTGGTAGTCTACCTTTTGATTCCATGATTGGTAGTAATATGTCATCACCAGAAAGATGACCACAATTTCTGCATGAATACCCAGGACACATCAGGAGTCTTCATTATATGATCCAGAGTTAACCACTGAAGATCAACTAAAGCATCTACGCTGATCAAAAAAGATGAAAATATGCACACTATGGCTTGAATTAAATAGGAATCACAATGATTTATTCCACTGGTATATAGTCATATGTAGAGCAGGGGCTATAGATGAACCATAAGCTGGGTCTAAAACTAAATGGGAGGGGAAGGGCTGTGGTAATGTTAGATTATATTTGAGAACTTGATTTGAATGATTGTAAGTTGCACTCCATGGGTGTGGGTAGGGGAAAGAAAGAAATATTTGAGGCATAATCTATTTTCATACAATAAATAGTGTTTTAGATATGAAAAAGGTACAGCTGATAAATACATTGAACAAAGTAAGAAACAAATGCAGCATGTAACATTTGTGGACCTTCAACATCCATGAAGGATTAGATTGGGGTTGTCCTCTCATATCTCTTACTTTGAGTTTTGCTTTATCTTTATAATTTTATTGTATTTGCTTTTGATTTTTGGCATATAATTCTTTCCCTTTATATTTATTAACTCTATGTATTTTCTTGGGTCTTCGTATTTCACTTTCCACTAGTTCTTATAGATTATTCCATGCTTTGCTGTATTTGTCAAAATAAATAATTTCATACAACACAGTGATATTCCATGTCATGAATGTCCTATAGTTTATTTAGCTATTCCTCAATTGATGGCCATCTACTTTGTTTCCATTTTTTTTGTTATCAAATTATTTTGGTGTAAATGGGTACATTCTTTTAGTCAATAACTTCCTTGGGGTATAAGCTAAGTAGTGGATTCTCTGGATTCAAGAGCATGGCAATTTCAGTCATTTTATTTGCATAATTCCAAGTTGCTTTCCATAATGATTGTATCATTTTATACCTCCTTCAAATGTGTATTACTAGGATTATTGTTTCACAATGCCTCCAATGTGACTAATGACATTTTTGTCATTTTTTTGCCAATTTATATAGTGTGAAGCAAGACCTCAGTGTTGTTTTCATTTGCATTTTTCTTAGTATTAGTGCATTCTTTCATATGGTTGTGAATACCTTACAATTCTTCCTCTAAGAATTATTTATTTATATCCTTTGACCAGTTGTCTTTTAAGGAATGTCATATATGTGTGTATGTATGTATGTATGTAAGTATGTATATATTTTTCTTGTGTACCATTCTCAAAAATATTTGATACAGAAATTTATTTTCTGCATTTAACCAATTCCCTTATTTATCCCAGTTTTGTTAATTTTGTCTGCACAGTTGATTTTCAGTTTCATGTAATCGGTTATCTACTTTATCTCTTTTTATTATCTCTGTCTCTTATGAGATGTATATAAGTTGTTTCACTTATATTTTTATATTACAATCTTTATTGTAGGGTCAGCTAGGTGGCACAGTGGATGGATCACCGGCCCTGTAGTCAGGAGGATGTGAGTTCAAATCCGGCCTCAGACACATGATAATTACTAACTGTGTGACCCTGGGCAAGTCACTTAACCCCCGACTACCTCACCAAAAAACAATTATAGACCAATTTATCAAATAAATATTGATGAAAACATTTTGAACAAAATTCTAGCAAAGCAATTACAGCAATATATCACAACGATTATACATTATGACTAGGTAGATTTTATACCAGGAATGCAGTGTTGGTTAATATCATATATCTATTATATAGATAACTACCAATACAACAGCCATATCAATAACAAAAAAGAAATCTTATGATCATATCAATAGATGTGGAAAAAGCTTTTGACAAAATACAGTGCCCATTCTTACAAAAAACATTAGAGAGCATAAGAATAAAGGGACCATTCCTTAAAATGATAAATAGTATCTATCTAAAACTATCAGTAAGCATTATCTGTTTTAGAGATAAGCTAAAACCCCTCATAATAAGATCAGGAGTGAATAAAGATGTTTATTATCCCCACTATTACTCAATGTAGTACTAGAAATGTTAGCTATAGCAATAAGAGGAGAAAAAGAAATTGAAAGAATTAGAATATGCAATGAGGAAACAAAACTATCACTCTGAAGATAATATGATAGTTTACTTAGAGAACCCTTGAATGTCAACTAAAAATTATTTGAAATAATTAACAAATTTAGCAAAGTTACAAGATATAAGATAAACCCACATAAATCATCATTTCTTTTTTGTTTTAACTGACATAAAAGATTTATTTAAAGAACAAACAAACTCCTCAGGACACAGCACAGTGTTACAACTAAAGTACTACAAAATAATAAGTAATGTCCAGAATGTTGACCCTAAGACTTTTCAAGATCATGAAGTGTTTTTTAATTAGCAAAGAAAGATCAAATTGTGCTCAACAGTTTCCAGGATTTAGTATTTGTAGTTGTGATTACAAGTAATTATATTCTAATCCTCTGAAAATTAGCAGTTTAGGTACAGGCATGAAGGTAAGTCACAAGTAATAAGAACATCCTATTTCCTAATTATTTTGGAGAAGCAAGAGTTTCCTGTCTAAGCTTCATATTCCATCACACTATAGTTTAAGACTTGAGATTTTCCAGTCAATGATTACATGACTTGGTGTTACCATGATCTCATTTAAACTATTTGTATTTTTGTCATTAGAAAAAGAGGGCCAAGTATACACCTGAGTTTAGTATGAATATTAAAACAACAATGCCCAAAAAGTTTTTTTTCATGCAGTGTAACCTTTAAATTTTCACTCAACCTCAAAACCTTCACATTCTTTTCTTTCCTCACCTGCTAAACAGCTAGTATTTAGCACTAGCTATTTTTTTTTGTAATTATAATAGTACTTCCAGACTAACACTCTTGCTTCATAGGTCTTTTTCTTTCCCAAATTCAAACTCTTTACATCTCCTTATCATGATTTCAAGTATAGACCTCCCATTTCCCACAGATAGTATATCTTAGGATATTGACTCCACTACCCCTGATCACAGAATAACTTCAGAGGTTTAAAATCTGGTATGAGAAAAACTATGTCGGAAAGTAATTTCTGAAGGAATCAGAGAATAAAGTTTTTTTTTAAAACTGAACATATATAGAACATGCTATGTCATACTATATCATTTGTTCATACAACAAAGCTGTAAATACTGCTTATTATAGCTGTATTTCCAGAACAGAATAACTTCAATATCATTAAAATGTATCTTTTGTTACTTCAGTACCTAATTTTATAGTCATAACCAATAGCAATACCTAATACAAAATTTCAAGTACTACTAAATATAAAATCTATGAAGCGTATTAAAAAAATTGGCTCCCCTAGGACTTATATCTGAAATAGAACAAAAATAAAGTAGACAAGATTTATTCTAACATTAATGACCTAATTGAAAAATTTATACTGAATACAATTTTATATTCAAACACAGAAATAAGTAACATAATACCAAAACCCAGTAGTATCCCAGCATTCTGTAACAGAAAATATCCTCAGTGGCTACACCCATGGTCACTAGGATCATCGTGAAGCATCTCAGGCACCATATAGACCAAAGCTATGTACACGAGCAAGTCAACAGTAAGAGCAGATGTCCACATAGAAACATTTTTAGCATAATGACCAATAAAAATTCTGGTTGGCATTTGAAGATAAGCCAGCATGGCTGACAGGGCATTATGAAGAACAGCTTGTTTAACAGTCATGCCTGCTTTTAATAGAACTGCACAATCACCCATACTTAGAATACAATGTTAGGCAAAAAGGATTAAGAGACATCTAAAATAAAACCACTTCCCAACTGCAAGGTCTGAAGGCATTTTGCTTCTGAGTCTACCTTGAACCATACTTGGACTGTAGAATCAGAAGCTGCAGAAATTATAAGTGGATATAATTCTATACCTGACGCATTCTTCTAGTAAACAGTACTGATAGCACAAGTAGCACCTTCATGGCCTTTAAAGGGAATTACTTCCTTTTTTTTTGTGAAAACAATTTTTTAACATTTGTTTCTAAAACTTTGGGTTCCAAATTTTCTCCCTTCCTGCCTCCTCACCCATCCTTACTGAGAAAGCAAGCAATTAGATACAGGTTTTATATGTGTAGTCATGTAAAACACTTCCATAGTAGTCAAGTTGTGAAAAACTAACTACATTTCTCTTCATCTTATTCCCCTTCCCCGCTTTATTCTATTCTCTCCTCTCAAGTGTTTGCTTGTGATTCCTTCCTCCCCCAATCTGCCCTCCCATCTATCATCGATCCCTCTCTTATCCCTTTTCCCCCTATTTTCCTGTAGGATAAGATAGATATCCATATCCAATTAAGTGTGTATATTATTTCCTCGTTAAGCCAAATCCGATGAAAATAAGATTCATTCATTCCCTCTCACTTTCCCCCACTTCCCCTCCACTGTAAAAGCCTTTTCTTGTCTGTTTTATGTGAGATAATTTACCACATTCTAATTCTCCCTTTCTCCTTCTCCCAGTATAATCCCCTCTCACCCCTTAATTTTCTTTTTTTTAGATATCACTCCTTCATCTTCAACTCACCCTGTGCACTCTATCTTTCTATATATACATGTAATTTTTTCTCCAACTACCTAATACTCACAAAGATCTCATATGTTATAAATATGATCTTTCAATGTAGGAAGGTAAACTGTTCCACCTTAATAAATCCCTCATGATTTTTCTTTCCTGTTTAGCTCTTCATGTTTCTTTTGAGTTTTGTATTTGAAAGTCAAATTTTCTATTCAGCTCTGAACTTTTCATCAAGAATGCTTGGAAGTCCTCTATTTCACTGAATGACCATTTTCCCCCTGAAGAATTGTACTCAATTTTGCTGGGTAGGTGATTCTTGGTTGTAATTCTCTCTCCTTTGCTCTCCAGAATATCATATTCCAAGCCATCTGATCCCTTAATGTAGAAGCTGCTAAATCTTGTGTTATCTTGATTGTGTTTTCACAATACTTGAATTGTTTCTTTCTGACTGCTTGCAACATTTTCTCCTTGACTTGGAAACTCTAGAATTTGGCTATAATATTCTTAGGAGTTTTCCTTTGGAGATCTCTTTCAGGGGGTGATTGGTTGATTCTTTCAATTTCTATTTTGCCCTCTGGTTCTATATTATCCGGGCAGTTTTCCTTGATAATTTCTTGAAAGATGATGTCTAGGCCCTTTGTTTGATCATGGCTTTCAGATAGCCCATTAATTTTTAAGTTCTTTGTCCTGGATCTATTTTCCAGGTCAGTTGTTTTTCCAATGAGATATTTCATATTCTCTTCTATTGTTTCATTCTTTTGGATTAGTGTTACAGTGTCTTGATTTCTCATGAAGTCACTTGCTTCCATTTGCTCCATTCTAATTTTTAAGGAAGAATTTTCTTCAGTGACCTTTTGGGCCTTCTTTTCCATTTGGTCAATTCTGCTTTTTAAGACTTTCTTCTCCTCATTGGTTTTTTGGACTTCTTTTGCCATTTGGGTTAGTCTATTTTTAAAGTGTTATTTTCATCAGTATTTTTTGGGTCTCTTTTAGCAAGTTGTTGACTTGTTTTTCATGATTTTCTTACATCACTCTCGTTTCTTCTCCCAGTTTTTTCCTCCAGTTCTCTTACTTGCTTCTCAAAGTCTTTTTTTAGCTCTTCCATGACCTGGGACTAATTCATACTTTTCTTGGAGCCTTTGGATGTAGGAGCTTTGACTCTGTTGTCTTCTTCTAGTTGTATGTTTTGATCTTCTTTGTCACCAAAGAAAAATTCTATGGTCTGATTTTTTTTTTCCTACTGCTTGTTCATGTTCCCAGCCAATTACTTGACATTTAAACTCTTTGTTAAGGTAGGGGTCTACTTCTAGTCTGGAGAGTATACTGTCTCAAGCTTCAGAGGTTTTGTGCAGCTGTTTTCAGAGATACTTCTAGGGACCTGTAAATTTTCAGTTCTTCAAAGGTGGCACAATCAAGAGTGAGGTGTTTACACATTTCCTGGCCTATACTCTAGTCTATGAGTGACCACAAACACTCTTTTCTGCCTTTGAGCTGTGAGGAGGATTCCCTCTCCACTCCTACTACAATCTCTACCACACTAGTGCTCCTCCTCACCTCAAGACAACCAATCAGAACTGCAACCCAGATCCAAGCATGAGCAAAGCAAGGGAATCCTGCCTCACTACCAGTAAAGAGATCCATGCAATCGCCCCTCTGATCAGCCACTCGATTCCTCCTAAATCTCTGGGCCAGAAGCTCTGGAAGTAGCCACCACTCCAGGGTCACACCAGGACTGAACTGAGTTTCTCTCCCTTTCCTACTGACCTTCTCAGTTATCTTTGGCATTTGTGGATTAAGAAGTTTGGAAAACCACCACAGTTCCCCTTCATTCAGTCCCCTGAGGCCTGCTCCAGGTTCATTGAAGCCTGGTCTTTGCCTTTGTGCCCACACTGAACTGTGCTCTTCTGTCAGCCAAATGCTATAGACCATTCAACTATCCAGGTTGTCTTAGGCTGGAAATTTATTTCACTCTATCTTTTTGTGGGTTCTGCTGTTAAATTTGTTTAGAGCCATTTTTACAGGTATTGGAGGGGTTTAGAGGAGATCTCAAGCAAGTTCCTGCTTTTACTCCTCCATCTTGGCTCTGCCTCCCACCCCCCTCCCCCCATGAGTTAATTCTATGAGCTGTTTTTTCTGTTTCTCCCAAAGAGTGATTTGATTATCTGATCCTCCAGAAATCAATTCTGTTGCAGGAGGGTCTTTCTATTTTTGGAACCACTGTACACAAATAATTCGACCAGTATGACCACTCAGAGTATCAATAACAACTCCATTCTGCAGATCATAGAGAACCACAGAATAGCAGGAGCCAAAAGCCAGGAGGCCTCTGGGTCTGGGGTCCTGGCACATGGTGTGTCATGACCATGTTGGTTGGTACTGCAAAACCAACATTTCTTTGTATGACCAATAAAGCCCAGCAGCAAGAGAAAAAGAAATTCCATTTAAAATGACTGTAAAGAATATAGACATGCCGGTGGGGGGGGGGGGGATGGCGGAGCCAAGATGGCAGAGTAAAAGTAGTGTTTATAAAACACTAGGTTACTATGGTCATTGACTACTGTGTCTTGTGTACCTGATCCATTCCACTGATTTACCACTCTACTTCTTAGCCAATACCAGACAATTTTGATGATCACTGCTTTTTAATATAGTTTCATATCTGGTATTGCTAAACCACTTTTCTTTCTTTTTTTCTTTTTCTTTTTCTTTTTTTTTGTTTTTAGGCTATTGGGGTTAAGTGACTTGCCCAAGGTCACACAGCTAGGAAGTGTCAAGTGTCTGGTCTGAGGCCAGATTTGAACTCAGGTCCTCCTAACTTCAGGGCCAGTGCTCTATACACTGAGCCACCTAGCTGCCCCCACACTGGGTCACCTAGCTGCCCCTCTTTTTTTCATTAAATGCCTTTATGTTCTTGAACTTTTGTTTTTTCAGATGAAATTTCTTGTTATTTTTTCCAGCTCTTTAAAATATTTTTTGGTACTTTGGTTGGTATGGCATTGAATAGGTAAATTTATTTAGGCAGAATTAGCCCCATAGCTGTTGGGCTAAGAACTTTCTATTATTTGACAAAAAACTGCTGGGAAAACTAAAAAACAATAGGACCCAAAATAGGTATAGACCAACAGCTCACACCATATACCAAGATAAGGTCAAAACTGGTGCATGATTTAGACTTAAAAGGTGACACTGTAACCAAATGATAAGAGCAAAGAATAGCCTACCTGCCAAATCTATGGGTAGGAGAATTTATGACCAAACAAGAGATAGAGAGCACTACAAAATGTAAAGTAGATGATTTTGACTATATTAAATTGAAAAGCTTTTATAGAAATGAAACCAATGCAACCAAGATTAGAAAGAAAGTAGAAAGCTGGGAAACAATCTTTACAGCAACTGTCTCTCATAAAAGTCTCATTTCTCAAATATATAGAAAACTGAATTAAATTTATAAGGATACAAGTCATTTCCCAATGTCAAAGGATATGAACAGGCAATTTTCAGATGAAAAAAATCAAAGCTATCTATCGGCAAATGAAAAAGTGCTCTAAATCACTTTTGACTAGAGAAATATAAATTAAGGCAACTCTGAGATATCACCTCACACCTCTCAGTTTGGCTAATATGTGAAAAAAAGAAAATGATAAATGTTGGAGAAGATGTGGGAAAATGGGACACTGATATAATGTTGGTAGAGTTGTGAACTGATGCAACCATTCTGGAGAAGAATTTTGAACTATGCCCAAAGGGCAAAAAACTGCATACCCTTTGATCCAGCAACATCACTACTAGGTCTATATCCCAAAGAAATCATAAAAAAGGGGAAAGGATGTATATGTGCAAAAATACTTCTAGCAGCCCTTTTTATCATGCAAAATATTGGAAACTGAGGTGATGCCCATCAATTGGGGAAATGCTGAACAAGTTGCAGTATATCAATGAAATGTAATGGGATATTATGTTATAAGAAATGATGAATAGGCAGATTCAGAAAATCATGGAAAGACCTTTACAAACAGATGCAAAGTGAAATGAGTGAAATCAGGAAAACATTGTATGTGATATCAGCAACATTGTGTCATGATCAGCTTTGAATGACTCAGCTCTCCTCACCACTTAACGATCCAAAACAAATACAAAGGACTCACAAAGGAAAATGTTATCCATATTCAGATAAAGAACTGATGGACTCTGCTGATCGAAACATTTTTTCACTTCCTTTATTCTTTTCTTTTTGTTTTTCTAAATCTGTTTTATTCACAGCTGTGACTAATATAGACGTATATTTTTTTTTACATGATAACACAAGTATAAATTATATGAAACTAACTGCCATTTTCAGAAAAGAAAAGAAGAGGGAGAGAGGTAGGGAGAAAACTTAGAACACAAAATCTTATTAAAATGAATGCTAAAAATTTTCTTGACATGCAACTCAGGAAAAATAAAATACTTTAAAACTTAAAAATTAAAACAAAGTAAAGAAAAATAAAAGAAAATAGAAAGATGTAATGAGCATCCTTTTGCATTCCAGAGTGGCCCTGGCCATTTATTAAAAATGCTGGAATTATTAATAAAATGATTCAACTCCCGAAGAATTTTGTCTTTCAAACTTTTTAAATGCCACAGTTTTATTGGCCATGAATAGACCAGAGACTTATACCTTAGATTTTCAACCAAAAACCTCTCCTTTAGCCCACAGTGCCAGTTTCTTTACATTAGGTGTTCTCTGTTAAGATTCTGGCTGTGATCTGACTCTTCCTTTTAGCAGTATTTAAATTTTATCTGGGTAAGTTTATATGTTCTGTGTCTATCTGTTTGCTAATGCTGCAGCTCTCTAATTTTCACCCTCACCAGCAGAGGGTCCTCTCAAAAAGACTAAGGGGACAGATTTTGCATGCAAATGAAACTGCAAAAGAGGACTTTGAAAAGAAGCCCAATTTTTGTGTATCAGGTGATCCGACATAGATATGAAGAGTGGCCTGAAAAATTTCGGGGTCCATTTTGAAATCACGACTGGGCCATTTCGGTCCTCATTAATTCTAAAGATTTAATGTGCTAGTGTGTTCCAAAATTTCTTGCAGATAGTTTCATTAAGAACTCAAGTTTCAAAGGGCTCAAATGAAACTGAGGCAAACTGTGAGTGAGACTTAACAATTCTTATAAAAACTACCCATCTTGGGAGCAAGTCAGAATTGAGGGTAGTTAATACTCTGCCCAAGAGGCTTTGAGAGAAGCCTCTTAGGATTCTCAGGCAGAGATGTGTCGAGGAAATTAGGCTAAATGTAGGATTGGGTGTCTCTATAAAAAAAAAAATCTTCTCTGAGCAGAGCTGGAAGCAACCAGGTAATTAAAAAAAAAGCAAGATAGGAAGCTCTCCCAAGTAAATAGTTTTTATCTCAACTTTGATTTCTGTAAGTTATTGTTTGTGTTATCTCTTGATATAGCCGGGATTTACTTAGTTAGGGGAGTGAGGTTGAAAACAAGGTGAGACTCCCCCAAGTTATAATGTTTAAAAAAGGAGTATTTCTAAGGAGTTTTCTTCTGTCTTTTAAGTGAATTTATAGTTTTGGAGGTGGAATCAGAGAAGAGATTTCTCTCTCAACCCAAACACCAACTGTTTTAATTAAGTGAGGCTAATTAAGTTACATACCTATTTAAAGCCACTTGGCAAAAAAATGATTTTTTTGGTTATTCCAAAGTTAAATGAATTCAGGTGTAATTGTATCCCAAAGCTAAAGTTTGTAGATTATGTTTAAATTGAATCTAGTTTACTGTCTTTGCTTCTCCTCTCAAATATTGCTGATATCAGGGCAATGTATTTAAGCTGCAAAAATAAGTTTTGTCTTTTAAGACACTTTGATCAGCACTTTTCTATCACAGCCCGAAATGCAATCACTTTATGATTTGAGTAATTTATGTTTAGAATGCATATTACTGTTGCAAAGGCAGTTTATAAGTAATATTGGTGAAAGTGAGAGAAATGCAGCTCTATTGATTTGTAATTTAACCTAATTCTAAAAGATGAAGAATAGCAGGACAGAAAGGAGGGTGAACATGACTTGTAATTTGGAAAATTGTTTTTTAGGCACCATAACAGATCTTTCTTTGTAAGTAGGCAGTCAAGTCTTTAGAAAGTTGTTCAAAGGTGGGGGTCGAACCAAGATGACAGATTAAAAGCAGTGACTTGTTTGAGCTTTCCCCCAAAGTCCTCTGAACACCTGTGAAAAATGGCTCTAAAAAAATTCTAGAGCAGCAGGACCCACATAAAAACAAAATAAAACAACAACAAAAAAAGAGTGAAACAAATTTGCAGCCCAAGACAACCTGATTAGTTGATAGGAAAGGCCTGTTGTACCAGGCTGAGAGGGAAGTGCCATTCAGCATGGGCTACACAGGCAAAGATCAGGCCTCAGCAAACCCAGAACAGGCCTCAGGGGACTGAATCCCTAGCAGTTATAGAGGTTTCCAAACTTCTCAATGCAGAAAAGCCAAAGACAACTCAGAAGGTCAGTAGGAAAGATATGATGGACCTCGGGGAGAGAGGAGCACCAGTCTTGGTGCAGTCCTAGGATGGCAGCTGCTTCTGGAGCTCTCAGCCCATAGATAGTGGAGGGATTGAACAGCTGATCAGAGGGGCTTTGCAAGGATCTCTGTTCTGGTGCTGAGGCAGGATTCTCTTGCTTTGCCCCTGCTTAGATCTGGGTCACAGTCCCAGGTAGTGATCCTGGGGTAAGGAGGAGCACTGGTGAGGTAGAACTGGTAGTGGCAGTGGAGAGGGAATCCTCTTCACAGTTCCAAGGCACTAAAGAGTGCTTGTGGTCACTCATAGATCAGAGCATAGGCCAGGAAAGGAGTAAACACCTCATCCTTGATTGTACCACCATGGAAGAACAGAAAATTTACAGGTCCCTAGAAGTATCTCTGAAAACAGATACATAAAACCCCCAAAGCTTGGGACAGTATATTCTCCATACTGGAAGCAGACCTCTACCTTAACAAAGAGTTTAAAACTCAAGTAATTGGCTGGCAATATGAACAAACAGTACAAAAAAAACTTACACCATAGAATCTTATTTTGGTGACAAAGAAGATCAAAACATACAACCAGAAGAAGACAACAAAGTCAAAGCTCCTACATATAAAGCCTCCAAGAAAAATCTGAATCAATCAATTAATGTTCCAATTTTCCCACATCTTCTCCAACTCTTATCATTTTCTTATTTTGTCATATTAGCCAATCTGATAGGTGTGATGTAGTACCTCAGAGTTGTTTTGATTTGCATTTCTCCAATCAATAGTGATTTAGAGAATTTTTTCATTTGATAGCTTTAATTTCTGCATCTGAATGCTGACTGTTCAAATCCTTTGACCATTTCTCAATTGAGGAATGACTTGTATTATAAATTTGACTTAGTTCTCTATATATTTTAGAAATGATGCCCTTATCAGAGACACTGGTTATAAAAATCCTTAGTCTTTTCTAAGAAACTTTTCTGCCCCACTCTGTCTCTTCCTCAGTTTTCTGCCCAGCATGGCAAACATCTTCTTAGTGTTGGTGCTACAGAAAAGTATGCTAGTAGAGCTGGTTGCTTGTTGGGGCCTCCAGTACATATTTTCTCTTGGAGGGCTGCCACTGTAATGGTGGAGAAAACTTCCACAGCCCATAGCTGGCATCTCCATAGCACTGGAAATAGGGAACAGGGAAGAAGTTATATTATGAGTGTTTGGTCCTTGTGTCTGTTAGTGCAGCCTCAATGCTCGTGGGGGATGGTGGAGGAGGTGAGCTGAGTGAACTCAGTGTCAATGAACATGGGGTTATGGTTTGGTTTGGTTTTTATATTCTTTTGAATCATAGGGACATCTAAAATTGCTTAATTTTTGATGCATAATTCTTGTTTCAGACATAAGTGAAAAGTCACGATGAAGAGCAAAAATGTTTAGTCCACTATCTGGTTGCTCATATGATCTGTGCATAATCTATTTCATTGATTAACAACATTTGTTATATCCTTAAGTATGCTATAATTCATTCAATTTAATAATTGGTTACTGAGTACAGGTTACATATAAGTCACTATGCTAGGTGCTGGCAGCATATAAAATCAATAAAACATGGTTCCTATTGTCAAGAAGGTTTGTCTATAAAGCAGTTAAGCCATGTGTATAAATAACTGGCAAGTAAAGGATAAAGTTCCATGAAAATTCAAAGGATCATAAGGTCACGGGAGCAGGTAAATCTCCCTAGAGCCTTTGGCATATTCTGTTCAATATACAAAAAATACACCTTTTCAAGAGGATCCAGGCTCATTTCCATGGAGCATTATTGATAAATTAGAATAATACACATTATCAAATTATTTTAAATTGATTTTAAGATCTTTTTTTCAAAGACATTTCAGATTCTTTAACCTATTGTATAATGGTTGGGCATAAATTCTGGAAAAAAAGTCTTGCTCAAAAACAAAAATGGTGTAGAGTCAACTCCTAAACAGTTATGAAATACTGTTTTTCCCCTCTATTACCAGGGTAAGAAGCCTTTTGAAAATATCCTTTCACATGAAGAAATAGAAAAGGAAAAATTGGAACAAGATAGTGTAAGTCAAATCAAAAGACTACTGAAGCCTCAGGGACTATTTATTTCCCAGTGGTGATTGTATTTATTCTATATTGGGGCATTAGACTGACCTCTTAAGTTACACTGATTACAATTACTTGAAAATGGCTTCTGCTCCACTATCCAAAATACACATCCAGTTTGTTTCTCTTTCACGGAGGGCAGTGATCTAATCCTTTTGCTATAGATTTTCTTGCCAAATTCTTACAGTTCACTATTTCCTTTAATCTCTTGTTATTTGTTCTCCCCAAAGACCGATAGCTAGGATCAAATGAAGCTTTCTTTTTTTGTTGTTGTTTTTTAATACTCTTCACTGCACAGCTGGAGACTTAAGAAGGATATCTCTGGAGCTAATGTCACATTAACCTTAAGCGGAACTTCACAGGAAGGGATTACATCCTTTAATTTTCTACACCTATTCCAACATATCCAAGCATTTAGATTATTGTGTTAAGTCATCGTGTTCCTGAAACACAATAAACAGAAATCCCAGGAGTAATAAATTACAATAGCACAAAGACAGAGCAATACAAATTGAGCAGAGCTGTATGGCTTTTAGAAACAACTTTTAGAAGCAGTAGTTTTAATAAGATATTTATCTGGGTTTTGCACATTAGGGAATCAGGATGTGAATGGTATTCTGAACACTAGGGCTTTATGATGTACTTGTTGTTTAGATGTGTTTATCTTTACAAAGATATGTAGAAAGGATGAAATCAATTAGACTAAAGATAATGTGGTTAAACTTGGACTCAGAAATGAAACTTTAATGCATTGTTGGTGGAATTGTGAACTGATTCAACCTCTCTGTAGAGCAATTTGGAACTATGATCAAAGGGCTCTAAAAATTCTTTGACCTAGCAATACCACTACTAGGTCTATTTCACAAAAGAGATAAAAAACAAAAAGAAAAAAGGACCTCTGTATATTAAAATAAAAAACTATAGCACCTCTTTTTTGGGGGTAAAGAATTAGAAGTTTAGGAGAAGTTCATCAATTTGGAAATGGTTGAACTAGTTGTGATATATGATTATGATGGAATACCATTATAAGATAAAAAAAAATGAAGAGTAGGATGCTTTCAGAAAAACCTGGAAAGACTTACATGGGCTGATGCAAAGTGAAATGTACTATGTACAAAGTAACAGCCATATCGTAAGATGAGCAGCTGTGAATGACTTAGTTATTCTCAGAAATACAATGATCTAAGACAACTCTGAAGTACTTATGATGAAAAATGCTATCCATCTCCGGAGAAAGAAAAGATGGTGCCTGAATACAGATTGAAGCATACTTTTTCAACTTTATTGTTCTTGAGGTTTTTTTTTTTATTTTATCTATGTTTCCTTTCACAACATGACTATTATGGATATTTTGTATGACTACACATGTAAGGCCTTTATCAAATTGTTTGCCTTCTCAATGAGGGGAAGTGAGGAAGGGAGAGAATTTGAAACTCAAGAATTAAAAAAAATGAATGTTAAAAATTATTTTTACATGTTACTGTGGAAAATAAAATACTAAATAAAAACCAAAAAATAAAATTGGATTCAATACGGTTGTTAGATTCAATTCAAGGTTAAAATTTTTATTGGAGTCATTCATTTTCAATAGTAAGGCATAATTTTTATGGGATTCTTTTCCATTACTAAGTCTATTAGATCAAAATTATTAATGAGATTCCATCAGAAATGCCATAGGGTAAGAGGAAGAAAATTATACAACCAGACAAATTGTACACTTCAAATCTCAAAAATTTGTCCTCTCAAATCAAGTCAAATAAAATTAAATTATATTAAAATCTCCATTTTAATTAAATAAAATTAAAAATCATAAATGATTTTATAAAACACTAAAAAAATTTGCAAAATAATTTGATGATTAGAAAGCCTTTTAACTAAATTGGATTTTCATAATTATCCTGTGAGACAGATTCAAAAAATAAAATCATCCCTATTTTTTAAGTGAAGAAACAACTTCAAGAAGTGTGTTTGAGCTAGTTAATAATGTATAAAAGATGCAAAGTAGCTTATTACTACTAAGCTTGAGGAAAATTATGTATGTGATTCTACCATCTATCATCATATAACTACACATGCTAAATCTTCAATTATATATTTCTACTGCATAATATATATGTGTAAATGTGTAGCCTAGGCAATCTTCTGTAAATCTTGTTAAATTACATATATTTTGATCACACCATTGTTCCCACTCATTGTAACAAACACACACACACATACACACACACACACACACAAACACAAACACATTTTCTTTGTCAATCAAACAGGAAGCATCTATTAAAGACTTACTATGTCCCAGCCT
Source organism: Vombatus ursinus (assembly GCF_900497805.2). Lineage (NCBI taxonomy): Eukaryota > Metazoa > Chordata > Mammalia > Diprotodontia > Vombatidae > Vombatus > Vombatus ursinus. The sequence continues at coordinate 23,575,137 of NW_020954599.1, forward strand.
CTACAGTGAGGATGCAAAGAAAAAAATCAAATAACAATGATATTACAATCTTATATCCTACTTGGAGGATATGGCTGGTACTCAATGAAGTATCATGTAAGATTCAGTCTCTATGGAGATGATATTCAGAATTAAATCTCCAGCCCAGCTTCTTTGATCTCTGTTCTGCATAACCAGCTGCCTATTGAACACTTAAAATTTCAAACTAAATATATCCCAAACAGAAGTCATTATCTTTTCCCCCAAACCCACCTATCTTCAAAATTTTCATATTTTAGTTGGCCCATGGTTTGCAACTTTGGAATTACTTTTAACTACTTGCTCTTTCTCACTCCACATATCCATTCAATTTTTAAAACTTGTAATTTCCACCTCCGCAATACTTCTTATATCTACCCTCTTCTCTCCACTCACACAACTAGCAAATTCATTTTAAAAGTCTTTCTAATTGGTTTCTCTGTCACAATTCTTTCTTTTTGTTATGATAAAGGAGGAATGTAAGAATAGTGTATAAATTTGATTTAGGACATATTGGATCAAAAATGTTCTATTAATAGGAAATAACGTATGTGAATATCCATTTTTTTTTCAGAGAAGCTAAATGAAAAAATAAGTAAAATTTATTTTGCATAATGATTGGTATAACAAAGAAAACAAATTGGAATAACAAGAGAAATATGAGACAGTAGAGTATTTTTTGTTTGTTTAAAATTACTCAGCTTATGGTACTAGGAAATCCATTCTACATGGACAGTTTGAATTTGCCATTTGATCAAAATTGTCTTCCTGAGATTCATCTACATAGAATCATCCAGGATGGCTAAACTCACTTTTCCACTTTTAATTTAAAAAAAATGGAAATCAATAGATTAACAACTATTTTTCATTGAATTAATTATCTTTTTTTCCTTGCCTTGAGCAAGTCTTAAGGTATGCTCAGTAATATTTCTACACAGCAACACTTCAATATATCTGATATCTCATTGTTGTGAGAGGTTTTAATGGTATAAATTGTAGTGCACTCATACCTTTTTGTTTTATGTAATTCTTGTCTGCATCCTCCAATAAGCCACCTACATAAATCAAGACAGTGAACTGGAGGCATTCTTAAAGTTTTTTGTTGTTGTTTAGTTATTCAGTTGTGCCAAGTTTTGTGACTGCATGAACAATAACATGGCAATGTTGTCCATGGGGTTTTCTTAAGACAAATGTAAGTTACATAACTTGTCTAGGGTCACACAGATACTAAGTGTCTGAAGCCAGAGTTGAACTCAGGTCTTCCTCACTCCAGGACCAGCACTCCATCCCCTGAGTCACTTAACTGCCTTTCATAAAGTTTCAATGAGGCAAATTTATACTTGATGTTAGGAAAAAAATTTCTTAATTGTTGTTGTTTAGTCATTCCAGTCATGTCCAATTCTTTGTCACCCCTATTGGAATTTTCTTGGCAAAGATACTGGGCTTGTTTGCCATTTCCTTCTCCAGCTCATTTTACAGATAAGGAAGCTGAGGCATGCAAGGTTGAATGACTTGCCTAAGATCACACAGCTAATAAATGTCTTAGACTATATTTGAACTCAAGTCTTCTTGACTGAATTTCAGGAGCTCTAGTCACTGAACCATCTAACTTCACCTAAGTATTTGTTGTTGACCAGTCATTTCAATCATGTCTGACTCTTTGTGACCCCATTTGGGATTTTCTTGGGAAAGACACTAAAGTAGTTTTCAATTTTCTTCTCTAGCTCATTTTACACAAGAATAAACTGAGGAAAACTAAGTTAAGTGACTTGCCTCAGGTCAGGCTTGGTGTTTTTTATCTATTATGCCACTTAGGGGCCCTTTAACAAGTGGATCTATTCAAAAGTGGAATGGGCTGACTTGAGAAACTAAGAGTTCTTGCTTCATGGAAATCTTCAATCACAGGTTGTTCAATATTTTATAGTAAAATTCCTAGGATGTATGGTCTTGGGCTACTGAGGACTCTTTTATCTCTCAATTCTGTTACTCTGCAATTCTATGATATTTATCATTTTGTGGGTATCAGTTTTATCAATTATGTCAATTTTATCTTAGGCCTCAATATATAACTGGAATGTAGAATAAGAAAAAAAAATGAGGAAAGATGTAGAAATTAAAAAAAAGTTGACTTACTTAATCAACATTTCCTAACAATGAAAGCTATACAAAATAGAATGGCCTATCCTAGAGGCTGTGAATTCCTTGTTACTTGGGGTTTTCAAAGAAAGACTGGAAGATCAAACATTGAAAATTTTAGAATCATAAAATATTTTATAAGATATTCCACTTCATGAATTGTCTGGACTACCAAAAATAATAATGAATTTTTATTTATAACTATAGGTGATGCATAATGTTATACATATACTATCTCATTTGAACCTCACAGAGAGTCCTATGATTTAAGTAATATAGATATATTAACATCATTTTACGGATAAGGAAACTAAATTTCAGAAAGTTTAAATGAGATGCCAATCCTTTACAAGTTGGCATCTCCTCATTTCAAGTCTAACATTTTTTTTCACAATGCTGTGTTAGTACTCCTATATGAATTTAAGAATCATCAGAAGTCCCATCCAATTTTAAGTTTCCAAAATTATCTTCATTTTACAATTGAGAGGAAAAGAAGTGGAAGAGATTACGTGTTTACATAGTACCTAACATGTGCCAGAAATTGTGCAAAGCACTTTACCAATATTTCATTTGATTTTGACAACTCCCTTGTGAGCTAAGTGCTCTTATTGTCTCCATTTTATAATTGAGGAAACTGTGGTAAATAGAAGTTTATGACCATAAAAGTAGTAAATGTTTGAGGCTGGATTTGAACTCATATCTTCCTGACTCTAGGTCCACCACTTTATTCATTTTACCACCGAGCTGCTCAATTAAGTGACTTGCTCACATATAGGAAGTAGTAGAATCATCAATTGAATTGAGACATTCAAAAAGAACAAAAACAAGTGATCAGCGCAGAAATTAGCCTCTCTATGATAGCAATATTTTATGGCCATATACTTCAATATAACTTAAGGTTTGCTGAGCAAGATATGCCTCTCTCTTTTTGGATAGACAACTGTGGCTTTCCGGTTATTTTCTTTTTGAGTTAAAATGAAGTTATATTCCTTCTTTTCTAGGAAAAAAAGGAAAGCAGTGATTTTCTGAGCCTAATATCCAAAAGCAAGTTTATTCACTGAAGTGAGAAATTAGGTTGAGCACATCTTATGAGTATTGAAAAGACTTGTTTAGCTATCCTAAGTCACCATATAAACTCATCCTTTCCTGAGTCTTTCACAACACTCAATCATGCAGTTCTTTCTTTGAAACCAAGCCTAGAGAAAAACTTTGGTTTTGTAATTGATAGCCCAGGAAAGGGAAATTATTAAAATAAGGCATGTCATATATAGAGTACATTCCCTAGAAGGGAATCACCAAAATTCATTGAAAGGAGCTCTGAGGCATGCAACTTAGACTTCTGAGAAA